>NW_027511724.1:0-22099 GCF_048772815.1 Callospermophilus lateralis | reverse complement strand
AACTTGATGATCTCTGTTGTATCAGTTCCACTAAGTCCACTTTGATGCCCAATTTTCACTCTTCTAGGTTGAAGCGTTCGTTTCCAGTTAGAGTTTGAATTTTTAGGTTTCACTCTGTTTTCTCCTATATAGATAGATGTGTTTGGAACTCTAAATGAAACACGGTTTGTGCTAGCTCTTTGAAAATAGACAAAATAAAGTAGTTCTAAGTTGTGTCTCTATGGTTTGTTTCCTCTCGAAGCAGCCGTAACTGGAGACTGCCTAAATACACTTTCATTGGAAAGGTGTGCCAAGCATCCAAAAGTACTGGTTTTCTGAAATCTCGGCAAACATTTTTTCACCCAATCTTTATGATTCTCTGTGTTAGTGGTAAGTTCACTAAGTCAAATTGGCTGCCCAATTTTCACTCTTCTAGTTTGAAGCATTCGTTTCCAGTAAGAGTTTGAATTTTTAGGTTTCACTCTCTTTTCTCCTATATAGATAGATGTGTTGGGAACTCTAAATGAAACACGGTAGGTGCTAGCTCTTTGAAAATTGAAAAAAAAAGTAGTTCTAAGTTCTGTCTCTATGGTTTGTTTCCTCATAAATCAGCCCTAGGCAGCGACTGCCTTAAGACAATTTTCATTGGAAAGGTGTGCCAAGCGTCCAAAAGTACTGGTTTTCTGAAATCTCGGCAAACATTTTTTCACCCAATCTTGATGATTCCCTGTGGTAGTGATCAGTTCACTAAGCCCACTTGGCTGCCCAATTTTCACTCTTCTAGGTTGAAGCGTTCGTTTCCAGTAAGAGTTTGAATTTTTAGGTTGCACTCTGTTTTCTCCTATATAGATAGATGTGTTGGGAACTCTAAATGAAACACGGTAGGTGCTAGCTCTTTAAAATTGACAAAATAAAGTAGATTTGGGTTCTCTCTCTATGGTTTGTTTCCTCTTGAAGCAGCCCTAAGCAGAGACTGTCCTAAAAGATATTTCCATTGGAAAGGTGTGCCAAGCGTCCAAAAGTACTGGTTTTCTGAAATCTCGGCAAACATTTTTTCACCCAATCTTGATGATTCTCTGTGGTAGTGATCAGTTCACTAAGCCCACTAGCTTCCAATTTTCACTCTTCTAGGTTGAAGCGTTCGTTTCCAGTAAGAGTTTTTTTTAGGTTTCACTCTGTTTTCTCCTATATAGATAGATGTGTTGGAACTCGAAATGAACACGGTTTATGCTAGATCTTTGAAAATTGACAAAATAAAGTAGTTTTAGGTTCTGTCTCTATGTATTGTTTCCTCTTGAAGCAGCCCTACCTAGAGACTGCCTAAATACACTTTCATTAGAAAGGTGTGCAAGCAGTCCAAAAGTACTGTTTTCGGAAATCTCGGCAAACATTTTTTCACTCAATCTTGATGATTCTCTGTTGTAATGATCAGTTCACTAAGTCCACTTGGCTGCCCAATTTTCACTCTTCTAGGTTGAAGCGTTCGTTTCCAGTAAGAGTTTGAATTTTTAGGTTTCACTCTGTTTTCTCCTATATAGATGGATGTGTGTGGGAACTCTAAATGAAACCGGTTTGTGCTAGCACTTTGAAAATTGACAAAATAAAGTAGTTTTAGTTCTGTCTCTATGGTTTGTTTCCTCTTGAAGCAGCCCTAAGCAGAGACTGCCTAAAGACATTTTCATTGGAAATGTGTGCCAAGCGTCCAAAAGTACTGGTTTTCTGAAATCTCGGCAAACCTTTTTTTCACCCAATCCTGATGAGACATTGTGGTAATGATCAGTTCACGAAGCCCACTTGGCTGCCCAATTTTCACTCTTCTAGGTTGAAGCGTTCGTTTCCCAGTAAGAGTTTGAATTGTTAGGTTTCACTCTGTTTTCTCCTATATAGATGGATGTGTTGGGATCTCTAAATGAAACACGGTTTGTGCTAGCTCTTTGAAAATTGACAAAATAAAGTAGTTCTAAGTTCTGTCTCTATGGTTTGTTTCCTCTCCAAGCATTCCTAACTAGAGACTGCCTAAATACACTTTCATTGGAAAGGTGTGCGAAGCGTCCAAAAGTACAGGTTTTCTGAAATCTCGACAAACATTTTTTCACCCAATGTTGATGATTCTCTGTGGTAGTGATCAGTTCACTACGCCCACTTGGCTGCCCAATTTTCACTCTTCTAGGTTGAAGCGTTCGTTTCCAGTAAGAGTTTGAATTTTTGGTATCACTCTGTTTTCTCCTATATAGATAGATGTGTTGGGACCTCTAAATGAAACACGGTAGGTGCTAGCTCTTTGAAAATTGAAAAAAAAAAGTAGTTCTAAGTTCTGTCTCTATGGTTTGTTTCCTCGTGAAGCAGCCCTAGGCAGAGACTGCCTAAAGACATTTTCATTGGAAAGGTGAGCCAAGCGTCCAAAAGATACTGGTTTTCTGAAATCTCGGCAAACATTTTTTCACCCCAATTCTTGATGATTCTCTGTGGTAGTGAACAGTTCACTAAGCCCACTGGCTCCCCAATTTTTCACTCTTCTAGGTTGCAGCATTCGTTTCCAGTAAGAGTATGAATTTTTAGGTTTCACTCTGTTTTCTCCTATATAGATAGATGTGTTTGGAACTCTAAATGAAACACGGTTTGTGCTAGCTCTTTGAAAATTGACAAAATAAAGTAGTTCTAAATTCTGTCTATATATTTTGTTTCCTCTTGCAGCACCCCTACCTACAGACTGCCCAAATACACTTTCATTGGAAAGGTGTGCCAAGCGTCCAAAAGTACTGGTTTTCTTAAATCTCGGCAAACATTTTTTCACCCAATCTTGATGATTCTCTGTGGTAGTGATGAGTTCACCAAGTCCACTTGGCTGCCCAATTTTCACTCTTCTAGGTTGAAGCGTTCGTTTCCAGTTAGAGTTTGAATTTTTATGTTTCACACTGTTTTCTCCTATATAGATAGATGTGTTTGGAACTCTAAATGAAACACGGTTTGTGCTAGCTCTTTGAAAATAGACAAAATAAGTAGTTCTAAGTTCTGTCTCTATGGTTTGTTTCCTCTCGAAGCAGCCCTAACTGGAGACTGCCTAAATACACTTTCATTGGAAAGGTGTGCCAAGCGTCCAAAAGTACTGGTTTTCTGAAATCTCGGCAAACATTTTTTTCACGCAATCTTGATGATTCTCTGTGTTAGTGATAAGTTCACTAAGTCAAATTGGCTGCCCAATTTTCACTCTTCTAGTTTGAAGCATTCGTTTCCAGTAAGAGTTTGAATTTTTAGGTTTCACTCTGTTTTCTCCTATATAGATAGATGTGTTGGGAACTCTAAATGAAACACGGTTGATGCTAGATCTTTGAAAATTGACAAATTAAAGTAGTTTTATTTTCTGTCTCTATGGTTTGTTTCCTCTTGAAGCAGCCCTACCTAGAGACTTCCTAAATACACTTTCATTGGAAAGGTGTGCCAAGCGTCCAAAAGTACTGGTTTTCTGAAATCTCGGCAAATCTTTTTTCACCCAATCTTGATGATTCCTGTGGTAATGATCAGTTCACTAAGTCCACTTGGCTGCCCAATTTTCACTCTTCTAGGTTGAAGCGTTCGTTTCCAGTAAGAGTTTGAATTTTTAGGTTTCACTCTCTTTTCTCCTATATAGACAGATGTGTTGGGAACTCTAAAGGAAACACGGTTTGTGCTAGCTCTTTGAAAATTGACAAAATAAAGTAGTTTTAGGTTCTGTCTCTATGGTTTGTTTCCTCTCGAAGCAGCCCTAAGCAGAGACTGCCTAAAGACATTTTCATTGGAAAGGAGTGCCAAGCGTCCAAAAGTACTGGTTTTCTGAAATCTCGGCAATCCTTTTTTCACCCAATCTTGATGAGACATTGTGGTAATGATCAGTTCACTAAGCCCACTTGGCTGCCCAATTTTCACTCTTCTAGGTTTGAAGCGTTCCTTTCCAGTAAGAGTTTGAATTTTTAGGTTTCACTCTGTTTTCTCCTATATAGATAGATGTGTTTGGAACTCTAAATGAAACACGGTTTGTGCTAGCTCTTTGAAAATTGACAAAATAAAGTAGTTCTAAGTTCTGTCTCTATGGTTTGTTTCCTCTTGAAGCAGCCCTAAGGAGAGACTGCCTAAAGACATTTTCATTGGAAAGGGGTCCAAGCGTTTAAAAGTACTGGTTTTCTGAAATCTCGGCATTCCTTTTTTCACCCAATCTTGATGAGACATTGTGGTAGTGATCAGTTCACTAAGCCCACTTGGCTGCCCAATTTTCACTCTTCTAGGTTGAAGCGTTCGTTTCCAGTAAGAGTTTGAATTTTTAGGTTTCACTCTGTTTTCTCCTATATAGACAGATGTGTTTGGTACTCTAAATGAAACACGGTTTGTGCTAGCTCTTTGAAAATTGACAAAATAAAGTAGTTTTAGGTTCTGTCTCTATGGTTTGTTTCCTCTTGAAGCAGCCCTAACTAGAGACTGCCTAAATACACTTTCATTGGAAAGGTGTGCCAAGCGTCCAAAAGTACTGCTTTTCTGAAATCTCGGCAAACATTTTTTCACCCAATTTTGATGATTCTCTGTGGTAGTGATCAGTTCACTAAGTCCACATGGCTGCCCAATTTTCACTCTTCTAGGTTGAAGCGTTCGTTTCCAGTAAGAGTTTGAATTTTTAGGTTTCACTCTGTTTTCTCCTATATAGATAGATGTGTTGGGAACTCTAAATGAAACACGGTTTGTGCTAGCTCTTTGAAAACTGAAAAAAAAAAGTAGTTTTAGGTTCTGTCTCTATGGTTTGTTTCCTCTTGAAGCAGCCCTAAGCAGAGACTGCCTAAAGACACTTTCATTGGAAAGGTGTGTCAAGCGTCCAAAAGTACTGGTTTTCTGAAATCTCGGCAAACATTTTTTTACCCAATCTTCATGAGACATTGTGGTGATGATCAGTTCACTAAGCCCACTTGGCTGCCCAATTTTCACTCTTCTAGGTTGAAGCGTTCCTTTCCAGTAAGAGTTGGAATTTTTAGGTTTCACCTCTGTTTTCTCCTATATAGATAGATGTGTTTGGAACTCTAAATGAAACACGGTTTGTGCTAGCTCTTTGAAAATAGACAAAATAAGTAGTTCTAAGTTCTGTCTCTATGGTTTGTTTCCTCTCGAAGCAGCCCTACCTGGAGACTGCCTAAATACACTTTCATTGGAAAGGTGTGCCAAGCGTCCAAAAGTACTGGTTTTCTGAAATCTCGGCAAACATTTTTTCACGCAATCTTGATGATTCTCTGTGTTAGTGATAAGTTCACTAAGTCAAATTGGCTGCCCAATTTTCACTCTTCTAGTTTGAAGCATTCGTTTCCAGTAAGAGTTTGAATTTTTAGGTTTCACTGTGTTTTCTCCTATATAGATAGATGTGTTGGGAACTCTAAATGAAACACGGTTGATGCTAGATCTTTGAAAATTGACAAATTAAAGTAGTTTTAGGTTCTGTCTCTATGGTTTGTTTCCTCTTGAAGCAGCCCTACCTAGAGACTTCCTAAATACACTTTCATTGGAAAGGTGTGCCAAGCGTCCAAAAGTACTGGTTTTCTGAAATCTCGGCAAATCTTTTTTCACCCAATCTTGATGATTCCTGTGGTAATGATCAGTTCACTAAGTCCACTTGGCTGCCCAATTTTCACTCTTCTAGGTTGAAGCGTTCGTTTCCAGTAAGAGTTTGAATTTTTAGGTTTCACTCTCTTTTCTCCTATATAGACAGATGTGTTGGGAACTCTAAAGGAAACACGGTTTGTGCTAGCTCTTTGAAAATTGACAAAATAAAGTAGTTTTAGGTTCTGTCTCTATGGTTTGTTTCCTCTCGAAGCAGCCCTAAGCAGAGACTGCCTAAAGACATTTTCATTGGAAAGGAGTGCCAAGCGTCCAAAAGTACTGGTTTTCTGAAATCTCGGCAATCCTTTTTTCACCCAATCTTGATGAGACATTGTGGTAATGATCAGTTCACTAAGCCCACTTGGCTGCCCAATTTTCACTCTTCTAGGTTGAAGCGTTCCTTTCCAGTAAGAGTTTGAATTTTTAGGTTTCACTCTGTTTTCTCCTATATAGATAGATGTGTTTGGAACTCTAAATGAAACACGGTTTGTGCTAGCTCTTTGAAAATTGACAAAATAAAGTAGTTTTAGGTTCTGTCTCTATGGTTTGTTTCCTCTTGAAGTAGCCCTAACTAGAGACTGCCTAAATACACTTTCATTGGAAAGGTGTGCCAAGCGTCCAAAAGTACTGCTTTTCTGAAATCTCAGCAAACCTTTTTTCCCCCAATCTTGATGATTCTCTGTGGTAGTGATCAGTTCACTAAGCCCACTTGGCTGCCCTATTTTCACTCTTCTACGTTGAAGCCTTCGTTTCCAGTAAGAGTTTGAATTTTTGGTATCACTCTGTTTTCTCCTATATAGATAGATGTTTTGGGAACTCTAAATGAAACACGGTTTGTGCTAGCTCTTTGAAAATTGACAAAATAAAGTAGTTCTAAGTTCTGTCTCTATGGTTTGTTTCCTCTTGAAGCAGCCCTAAGGAGAGACTGCCTAAAGACATTTTCATTGGAAAGGGGTCCAAGCGTTTAAAAGTACTGGTTTTCTGAAATCTCGGCATTCCTTTTTTCACCCATCTTGATGAGACATTGTGGTAGTGATCAGTTCACTAAGCCCACTTGGCTGCCCAATTTTCACTCTTCTAGGTTGAAGCGTTCGTTTCCAGTAAGAGTTTGAATTTTTAGGTTTCACTCTGTTTTCTCCTATATAGACAGATGTGTTTGGTACTCTAAATGAAACACGGTTTGTGCTAGCTCTTTGAAAATTGACAAAATAAAGTAGTTTTAGGTTCTGTCTCTATGGTTTGTTTCCTCTTGAAGCAGCCCTAACTAGAGACTGCCTAAATACACTTTCATTGGAAAGGTGTGCCAAGCGTCCAAAAGTACTGCTTTTCTGAAATCTCGGCAAACATTTTTTCACCCAATTTTGATGATTCTCTGTGGTAGTGATCAGTTCACTAAGTCCACATGGCTGCCCAATTTTCACTCTTCTAGGTTGAAGCGTTCGTTTCCAGTAAGAGTTTGAATTTTTAGGTTTCACTCTGTTTTCTCCAATATAGATAGATGTGTTGGGAACTCTAAATGAAACACGGTTTGTGCTAGCTCTTTGAAAACTGAAAAAAAAAAGTAGTTTTAGGTTCTGTCTCTATGGTTTGTTTCCTCTTGAAGCAGCCCTAAGCAGAGACTGCCTAAAGACACTTTCATTGGAAAGGTGTGTCAAGCGTCCAAAAGTACTGGTTTTCTGAAATCTCGGCAAACATTTTTTTACCCAATCTTCATGAGACATTGTGGTAATGATCAGTTCACTAAGCCCACTTGGCTGCCCAATTTTCACTCTTCTAGGTTGAAGCGTTCCTTTCCAGTAAGAGTTGGAATTTTTAGGTTTCACTCTGTTTTCTCCTATATAGATAGATGTGTTCGGAACTCTAAATGAAACACGGTTTGTGCTAGCTCTTTGAAAATTGACAAAATAAAGTAGTTTTAGGTTCTGTCTCTATGGATTGTTTCCTCTCGAAGCAGCCCTAAGCAGAGACTGCATAAAGACACTTTCATTGGAAAGGTGTGCCAAGCGTCCGAAAGTACTGGTTTTCTGAAATCTCGGCAAACATTTTTTCACCCAATCTTGATGAGACATTGTGGTAATGATCAGTTCACTAAGCCCACTTGGCTGCCCAATTTTCACTCTTCTAGGTTGAAGCGTTCGTTTCCAGTAAGAGTTTGAATTTTTAGGTTTCACTCTGTTTTCTCCTATATAGATAGATGTGTTTGGAACTCTAAATGAAACACGGTTTGTGCTAGCTCTTTGAAAATAGACAAAATAAAGTAGTTCTAAGTTGTGTCTCTATGGTTTGTTTCCTCTCGAAGCAGCCATAACTGGAGACTGCCTAAATACACTTTCATTGGAAAGGTGTGCCAAGCATCCAAAAGTACTGGTTTTCTGAAATCTCGGCAAACATTTTTTTCACCCAATCTTGATGATTCTCGGTGGTAGTGATCAGTTCACTAAGTCCACTTTGCTGCCCAATTTTCACTCTTCTAGGTTGAAGCGTTCGTTTCCAGTAAGAGTTTGAATTTTTAGGTTTCACTCTGTTTTCTCCTATATAGATAGATGTGTTGGGAACTCTAAATGAAACACGGTTTGTGCTAGCTCTTTGAAAATTGAAAAAGAAAAAAGTAGTTCTAAGTTCTGTCTCTATGGTTTGTTTCCTCTTGAAGCAGCCCTAAGCAGAGCCTGCCTAAATACACTTTCATTGGAAAGGTGTGCCAATCGTCCAAAAGTACTGGTTTTCTGAAATCTCGGCAAACATTTTTTCACCCAGTCTTGATGATTCTCTGTGGTAGTGATCAGTTCACTAAGTCCACTTGGCTGCCCAATTTTCACTTTTCTAGGTTGAAGCGTTCGTTTCCAGTAAGAGTTTGAATTTTTAGGTTTCACTCTGTTTTCTACTCTACAGATAGATGTGTTGGGAACTCTAAATGAAACACGGTTTGTGCTAGCTCTTTGAAAACTGACAAAATAAAGTAGTTGTAGGTTCTGTCTCTATGGTTTGTTCCCTCTTGAAGCAGCCCTAAGCAGAGACTGCCTAAAGACATTTCCATTGGATAGGTGTGCCAAGCGTCCAAAAGTACTGGTTTTCTGAAATCTCGGCAAACATCTTTTCACCCAATCTTGATGAGACATTGTGGTAATGATCCGTTCACTAAGCCCACTTGGCTGCCCAATTTTCACTCTTCTAGGTTGAAGTGTTCGTTTCCAGTAAGAGTTTGAATTTTTAGGTTTCACTCTGTTTTCTCCTATACAGATAGATGTGTTTGGAACTCTAAATGAAACACGGTTTGTGCTAGCTCTTTGAAAATTGACAAAATAAAGTAGTTTTATTTTCTGTCTCTATGGTTTGTTTCCTCTCGAAGCAGCCCTAACTGGACACAGACTAAACAAACTTTCATTGGAAAGGTGTGCCAAGCGTCCAAAAGTACTGGTTTTCTTATCTCGGCAAACATTTTTTCACCCAATCTTGATGATTCTCTGTGGTAGTGATCAGTTCACTAAGTCAACTTGGCTGCCCAATTTTCACTCTTCTAGGTTGAAGCGTTCGTTTCCAGTAAGAGTTTGAATTTTTAGGTTTCACTCTGTTTTCTTCTATATAGATAGATGTGTTTGGAACACTAAAGGAAACAAGGTTTGTGCTAGCTCTTTGAAAATTGACAAAATAAAGTAGTTTTAGGTTCTGTCTCTATGGTTTGTTTCCTCTCGAAGCAGCACTAACTGGAGACTGCCTAAATACACTTTCATTGGAAAGGTGTGCCAAGCGTCCAAAAGTACTGCTTTTCTGAAATCTCGGCAAACATTTTTTCACCCAATCTTCATGATTCTCTGTGGTAGTGATCAGTTCACTAAGTCCACTTGGCTGCCCAATTTTCACTCTTCTAGGTTGAAGCGTTCGTTTCCAGTAAGAGTTTGAATTTTTAGGTTTCACTCTGTTTTCTCCTATATAGATAGATGTGTTTGGAACTCTAAATGAAACACGGTTTGTGCTAGCACTTTGAAAATTGAAAAAAAAAAAGTAGTTCTAAGTTCTGTCTCTATGGTTTGTTTCCTCTTGAAGCAACCCTAAGCAGAGACTGCCTAAAGACACTTTCATTGGAAAGGTGTGCCAAGCGTCCAAAAGTACTGGTTTTCTGAAATCTCGGCAAAACTTTTTTCACCCAATCTTGATGAGACATTGTGGTAATGATCCGTTCAGTAAGCCCACTTGGCTGCCCAATTTTCACTCTTCTAGGTTTAAGCGTTCGTTTCCAGTAAGAGTTTGAATTTTTATGTTTCACTCTGTTTTCTCCTATATAGATAGATGTGTTGGGAACTCTAAATGAAACACGGTTTGTGCTAGCTCTTTGAAAATTGACAAAATAAAGTAGTTTTAGGTTCTGTCCCTGTGGTTTGTTTCCTCTTGAAGCAGCCTTACCTACAGACTGCCTAAATACACTCTCATTGGAAAGGTGTGCCAAGCGTCCAAAAGTACTGGTTTTCTGAAATCTCGGCAAACATTTTTTCACCCAATCTTGATGATTCTCTAGGGTAGTGATCAGTTCACTAAGTCCACTTGGCTGCCCAATTTTCACTCTTCTAGGTTGAAGCGTTCGTTTCCAGTCAGAGTTTTAATTTTTAGGTTTCACTCTGTTTTCTCCTCTATAGATAGATGTGTTTGGAACTCTAAATGAAACACGGTTTGTGCTAGCTCTTTGAAAATTGAAAAAAAAAAAGTAGTTCTAAGTTCTGTCTCTATGGTTTGTTTCCTCTTGAAGCAACCCTAAGCAGAGACTGCCTAAAGACACTTTCATTGGAAAGGTGTGCCAAGCGTCCAAAAGAACTGGTTTTTTGAAATCTCGGCAAACCTTTGTTCACCCAATCTTGATGAGACATTGTGGTAATGATCAGTTCCTTAAGCCCACTTGGCTGCCAAATTTTCACTCTTCTAGGTTGAAGCGTTCGTTTCCAGTAAGAGTTTGAATTTTTAGGTTTCACTCTTTTTTCTCCTATATGGATAGATGTGTTGGGAACTCTAAATGAAACACGGTTTGTGCTAGCTCTTTGAAAATTGACAAAATAAAGTAGTTCTAAGTTCTGTCTCTATGGTTTGTTTCCTCTTGAAGCACCCCTAACTAGAGACTGCCTAAATACACTTTCATTGGAAAGGTGTGCCAAGCGTCCAAAAGTACTGGTTTTCTTAAATCTCGGCAAACATCTTTTCACCCAAACTTGATGATTCTCTGTGGTAGAGATCAGTTCACTAAGTCCACTTTGATGCCCAATTTTCACTCTTCTAGGTTGAAGCGTTCGTTTCCAGTTAGAGTTTGAATTTTTAGGTTTCACTCTGTTTTCTCCTATATAGATAGATGTGTTTGGAACTCTAAATGAAACACGGTTTGTGCTAGCTCTTTGAAAATAGACAAAATAAAGTAGTTCTAAGTTGTGTCTCTATGGTTTGTTTCCTCTCGAAGCAGCCATAACTGGAGACTGCCTAAATACACTTTCATTGGAAAGGAGTGCCAAGCATCCAAAAGTACTGGTTTTCTGAAATCTCGGCAAACATTTTTTCACCCAATCTTGATGATTCTCTGTGGTAGTGATCAGTTCACTAAGTCCACTTTGCTGCCCAATTTTCACTCTTCTAGGTTGAAGCGTTCGTTTCCAGTAAGAGTTTGAATTTTTAGGTTTCATTCTGTTTTCTCCTATATAGATAGATGTGTTGGGAACTCTAAATGAAACACGGTTTGTGCTAGCTCTTTGAAAATTGAAAAAAAAAAGTAATTCTAAGTTCTGTCTCTATGGTTTGTTTCCTCTTGAAGCAGCCCTAAGCAGAGACTGCCTAAATACACTTTCATTGGAAAGGTGTGCCAATCGTCCAAAAGTACTGGTTTTCTGAAATCTCGGCAAACATTTTTTCACCCAATCTTGATGATTCTCTGTGGTAGTGATCAGTTCACTAAGTCCACTTGGCTGCCCAATTTTCACTCTTCTAGGTTGAAGCGTTCGTTTCCAGTAAGAGTTTGAATTTTTAGGTTTCACTCTGTTTTCTACTATACAGATAGATGTGTTGGGAACTCTAAATGAAACACGGTTTGTGCTAGCTCTTTGAAAACTGACAAAATAAAGTAGTTGTAGGTTCTGTCTCTATGGTTTGTTCCCTCTTGAAGCAGCCCTAAGCAGAGACTGCCTAAATACACTTTCATTGGAAAGGTGTGCCAAGCGTCCAAAAGTACTGGTTTTCTGAAATTTCGGCAAACCTTTTTTCTCCCAATCTTGATGAGACATTGTGGTAATGATCAGTTCACTAAGCCCACTTGGCTGCCCAATTTTCATTCTTCTAGATTGAAAGTTCGTTTCCCGTAAGATTATGAATTTTTAGATTTCACTCTGTTTTCTCCTATATAGATAGATGTATTTAAAAATCTAAATGAAACACGGTTTGTGCTAGCTCTTTGAAAATTGACAAAATAAAGTAGTTTTAGGTTCTGTCTCTATGGTTTGTTTCCTCTTGAAGCAGCCCTAACTACAGACTGCCTAAATACACTTTCATTGGAAAGGTGTGCCAAGCGTCAAAAAGTTCTGATTTTCTGAAATCTCGGCAAAGCTTTTTTCACCCAATCTTGATGATTCTCTGTGGTAGTGATCAGTTCACTAAGTCCACTTGGCTGCCCAATTTTCACTCTTTTAGGTTGAAGCGTTCGTTTCCAGTCAGAGTTTGAATTTTTAGGTTTCACTCTGTTTTCTCCTATACAGATAGATGTGTTGGGAACTCTAAATGAAACACGGTTTGTGCTAGCTCTTTAAAATTGACAAAATAAAGTAGTTTTAAGTTCTGTCTCTATGGTTTGTTTCCTCTTGAAGCAGCCCTAAGCAGAGACTGCCTAAATACACTTTCATTGGAAAGGTGTGCCAAGCGTCCAAAAGTACTGGTTTTCTGAAATCTCGGCAAACCTTTTTTCACCCAATCTTGATGATTCTCTGGGGTCGTGATCAGTTCACTAAGTCCACTTGGCTGCCCAATTTTTACTCTTCTAGGTTGAAGCGTTCGTTTCCAGTAAGAGTTTAAATTTTTAGGTTTCACTCTGTTTTCTCCTCTATAGATAGATGTGTTTGGAACTCTAAATGAAACCCGGTTTGTGCTAGCTCTTTGAAAATTGAAAAAAAAAAGTAGTTCTAAGTTCTGTCTCTATGGTTTGTTTCCTCTTGAAGCAACCCTAAGCAGAGACTGCCTAAAGACACTTTCATTGGAAAGGTGTGCCAAGCGTCCAAAAGTACTGGTTTTTTGAAATCTCGGCAAACCTTTTTTCACCCAATCTTGATGAGACATTGTGGTAATGATCCGTTCACTAAGCCCACTTGGCTGCCAAATTTTCACTCTTCTAGGTTGAAGCGTTCGTTTCCAGTAATAGTTTGAATTTTTAGGTTTCACTCTGTTTTCTCCTATATAGATAGATGTGTTTGGAACTCTAAATGAAACACGGTTTGTGCTAGCTCTTTGAAAATTGAAAAAAAAAAGTAGTTCTAAGTTCTGTCTCTATGGTTTGTTTCCTCTTGAAGCAGCCCTAAGCAGAGACTGCCTAAATACACTTTCATTGGAAAGGTGTGCCAAGCGTCCAAAAGTACTGGTTTTCTGAAATCTCGGCAAACATTTTTTCACCCAATCTTGATGATTCTCTGTGGTAGTGATCAGTTCACTAAGTCCACTTGGCTGCCCAATTTTCACTCTTCTAGGTTGAAGCGTTCCTTTCCAGTAAGAGTTTGAATTTTTAGGTTTCACTCTGTTTTCTACTATACAGATAGATGTGTTGGGAACTCTAAATGAAACACGGTTTGTGCTAGCTCTTTGAAAACTGACAAAATAAAGTATTTGTAGGTTCTGGCTCTATGGTTTGTTCCCTCTTGAAGCAGCCCTAAGCAGAGACTGCCTAAAGACATTTCCATTGGATAGGTGTGCCAAGCGTCCAAAAGTACTGGTTTTCTGAAATCTCGGCAAACATCTTTTCACCCAATCTTGATGAGACATTGAGGTAATGATCCGTTCACTAAGCCCACTTGGCTGCCCAATTTTCACTCTTCTAGGTTGAAGCGTTCGTTTCCAGTAAGAGTTTGAATTTTTAGTTTTCACTCTGTTTTCTCCTATACAGATAGATGTGTTTGGAACTCTAAATGAAACACGGTTTGTGCTAGCTCTTTGAAAATTGACAAAATAAAGTAGTTTTAGGTTCTGTCTCTATGGTTTGTTTCCTCTCGAAGCAGCCCTAACTGGACACAGCTAAACAAACTTTCATTGGAAAGGTGTGCCAAGCGTCCAAAAGTACTGGTTTTCTGAAATCTCGGCAAACATTTTTTCACACAATCTTCATGATTCTCTGTGGTAGTGATCAGTTCACTAAGTCCACTTGGCTGCCCAATTTTCACTCTTCTAGGTTGCAGCGTCCGTTTCCAGGAAGAGTTTGAATTTTGAGGTTTCACTTTGTTTTCTCCTATATAGATAGATGTGTTGGGAACTCTAAATGAAACACGGTTTGTGCTAGCTCTTTGAAAATTGACAAAATAAAGTAGTTCTAAGTTCTGTCTCTATGGTTTGTTTCCTCTTGAAGCAGCCCTAAGCAGAGACTGCCTAAAGACATTTTCATTGGAAAGGAGTGCCAAGCGTCCAAAAGTACTGGTTTTCTGAAATCTCAGCAATCCTTTTTTCACCCAATCTTGATGAGACATTGTGGTATTGATCAGTTCACTACGCCCACTTGGCTGCCCAATTTTCACTCTTCTAGGTTGAAGCGTTCGTTTCCAGTAAGAGTTTGAATTTTTAGGTTTCACTCTGTTTTCTCCTATATAGATAGAAGTGTTGGGAACTCTAAATGAAACACGGTTTGTGCTAGCTCTTTGAAAATTGACAAAATAAAGTAGTTCTAAGTTCTGTCTCTATGGTTTGTTTCCTCTTGAAGCACCCCTAACTAGAGACTGCCTAAATACACTTTCATTGGAAAGGTGTGCCAAGCGTCCAAAAGTACTGGTTTTCTTAAATCTCGGCAAACATTTTTTCACCCAAACTTGATGATTCTCTGTGGTAGAGATCAGTTCACTAAGTCCACTTTGATGCCCAATTTTCACTCTTCTAGGTTGAAGCGTTCGTTTCCAGTTAGAGTTTGAATTTTTAGGTTTCACTCTGTTTTCTCCTATAGAGATACATGTGTTTGGAACTCTAAATGAAACACGGTTTGTGCTAGCTCTTTGAAAATAGACAAAATAAAGTAGTTCTAAGTTGTGTCTCTATGGTTTGTTTCCTCTCGAAGCAGCCGTAACTGGAGACTGCCTAAATACACTTTCATTGGAAAGGTGTGCCAAGCATCCAAAAGTACTGGTTTTCTGAAATCTCGGCAAACATTTTTTCACCCATCTTGATGATTCTCTGTGTTAGTGGTAAGTTCACTAAGTCAAATTGGCTGCCCAATTTTCACTCTTCTAGTTTGAAGCATTCGTTTCCAGTAAGAGTTTGAATTTTTAGCTTTCACTCTCTTTTCTCCTATATAGATAGATGTGTTGGGAACTCTAAATGAAACACGGTAGGTGCTAGCTCTTTGAAAATTGAAAAAAAAAAGTAGTTCTAAGTTCTGTCTCTATGGTTTGTTTCCTCATAAATCAGCCCTAGGCAGCGACTGCCTTAAGACATTTTCATTGGAAAGGTGTGCCAAGCGTCCAAAAGTACTGGTTTTCTGAAATCTCGGCAAACATTTTTTCACCCAATCTTGATGATTCCCTGTGGTAGTGATCAGTTCACTAAGCCCACTTGGCTGCCCAATTTTCACTCTTCTAGGTTGAAGCGTTCGTTTCCAGTAAGAGTTTGAATTTTTAGGTTTCACTCTGTTTTCTCCTATATAGATAGATGTGTTGGGAACTCTAAATGAAACACGGTAGGTGCTAGCTCTTTAAAAATTGACAAAATAAAGTAGATTTGGGTTCTCTCTCTATGGTTTGTTTCCTCTTGAAGCAGCCCTAAGCAGAGACTGCCTAAAGATATTTCCATTGGAAAGGTGTGCCAAGCGTCCAAAAGTACTGGTTTTCTGAAATCTCGGCAAACATTTTTTCACCCAATCTTGATGATTCTCTGTGGTACTGATCAGTTCACTAAGCCCACTTGGCTTCCCAATTTTCACTCTTCTAGGTTGAAGCGTTCGTTTCCAGTAAGAGTTTGAATTTTTAGGTTTCACTCTGTTTTCTCCTATATAGATAGATGTGTTTGGAACTCTAAATGAAACACGGTTTATGCTAGATCTTTGAAAATTGACAAAATAAAGTAGTTTTAGGTTCTGTCTCTATGGATTGTTTCCTCTTGAAGCAGCCCTACCTAGAGACTGCCTAAATACACTTTCATTAGAAAGGTGTGCAAGCGTCCAAAAGTACTGTTTTTCGGAAATCTCGGCAAACATTTTTTCACTCAATCTTGATGATTCTCTGTGGTAATGATCAGTTCACTAAGTCCACTTGGCTGCCCAATTTTCACTCTTCTAGGTTGAAGCGTTCGTTTCCAGTAAGAGTTTGAATTTTTAGGTTTCACTCTGTTTTCTCCTATATAGATGGATGTGTTGGGAACTCTAAATGAAACACGGTTTGTGCTAGCTCTTTGAAAATTGACAAAATAAAGTAGTTTTAGGTTCTGTCTCTATGGTTTGTTTCCTCTTGAAGCAGCCCTAAGCAGAGACTGCCTAAAGACATTTTCATTGGAAATGTGTGCCAAGCGTCCAAAAGTACTGGTTTTCTGAAATCTCGGCAAACCTTTTTTCACCAAATCCTGATGAGACATTGTGGTAATGATCAGTTCACGAAGCCCACTTGGCTGCCCAATTTTCACTCTTCTAGGTTGAAGCGTTCGTTTCCAGTAAGAGTTTGAATTGTTCGGTTTCACTCTGTTTTCTCCTATATAGATAGATGTGTTGGGATCTCTAAATGAAACACGGTTTGTGCTAGCTCTTTGAAAATTGACAAAATAAAGTAGTTCTAAGTTCTGTCTCTATGGTTTGTTTCCTCTCCAAGCATTCCTAACTAGAGACTGCCTAAATACACTTTCATTGGAAAGGTGTGCGAAGCGTCCAAAAGTACAGGTTTTCTGAAATCTCGACAAACATTTTTTCACCCAATGTTGATGATTCTCTGTGGTAGTGATCAGTTCACTAAGCCCACTTGGCTGCCCAATTTTCACTCTTCTACGTTGAAGCCTTCGTTTCCAGTAAGAGTTTGAATTTTTGGTATCACTCTGTTTTCTCCTATATAGATAGATGTGTTGGGACCTCTAAATGAAACACGGTAGGTGCTAGCTCTTTGAAAATTGAAAAAAAAAAGTAGTTCTAAGTTCTGTCTCTATGGTTTGTTTCCTCTTGAAGCAGCCCTAAGCAGAGACTGCCTAAAGACACTTTCATTGGAAAGGTGTGTCAAGCGTCCAAAAGTACTGGTTTTCTGAAATCTCGGCAAACATTTTTTTACCCAATCTTCATGAGACATTGTGGTAATGATCAGTTCACTAAGCCCACTTGGCTGCCCAATTTTCACTCTTCTAGGTTGAAGCGTTCCTTTCCAGTAAGAGTTTGAATTTTTAGGTTTCACTCTGTTTTCTCCTATATAGATAGATATGTTGGGAACTCTAAATGAAACACGGTTTGTGCTAGCTCTTTAAAAAGTGAAAAAATAAAGTAGTTTTAGGTTCTGTCTCTATGGTTTGTTTCCTCTTGAAGCAGCCCTAACTAGAGACTGCCTAAATACACTTTCATTGGAGAGGTGTGCCAAGCGTCCAAAAGTACTGGTTTTCTGAAATCTCGGCAAATATTTTTTCACCCAATCTTGATGATTCTCTGTGGTAATGATCAGTTCACTACGTCCACTTGGTTGCCCAATTTTCACTCTTCTAGGTTGAAGCGTTCGTTTCCAGTAAGTGTTTGAATTTTTAGGTTTCACTCTGTTTTCTCCTATATAGATAGATGTGTTGGGAACTCTAAATGAAACACGGATTGTGCTAGCTCTTTGAAAATTTTAAAAAAAGTAGTTTTAGGTTCTGTCTCTATGGTTTGTTTCCTCTTGAAGCAGCCCTAAGCAGAGACTGCCTAAAGACACTTTCATTGGAAAGGTGTGCCAAGCGTATAAAAGTACTGCTTTTCTGAAATCTCGTCAAACATTTTTTCACCCAATCTTGATGATTCTCTGTGGTAGTGATCAGTTCACTAAGTCCACTTGGCTGCCCAATTTTCACTCTTCTAGGTTGAAGCGTTCGTTTCCCGTAAGAGTTTGAATTTTTAGGTTTCACTCTGTTTTCTCCTATATAGATAGATGTTTTTGGAACTCTAAATGAAACACGGTTTGTGCTAGCTCTTTGAAAATTGACAAAATAAAGTAGTTTTAGCTTCTGTCTCTATGGTTTGTTTCCTCTTGAAGCAGCCCTAACTAGAGACTGCCTAAATACACTTTCATTGGAAAGGTGTGCAAAGCGTTGAAAAGTACTGCTTTTCTGAAATCTCGGCAAACCTTTTTTCTCCCAATCTTGATGATTCTTTGTGGTAGTGATCAGTTCACAAAGTCCATTTGGCTTCCCAATTTTCACTCTTCTAGGTTGAAGCGTTCGTTTCCAGTGAGAGTTTGAATTTTTAGGTTTCACTCTGTTTTCTCCTATATAGATAGATGTGTTAGGAAGTCTAAGTGAAACACGGTTTGTGGTAGCTCTTTGAAAATTGAAAAAAAAAAAGTAGTTCTAAGTTCTGTCTCTATGGTTTGTTTCCTCTTGAAGCAGCCCTAAGCAGAGACTGCCTAAAGACACTTTCATTGGAAAGGTGTGCCAAGCGTCCAAAAGTACTGGTTTTCTGAAATCTCGGCAAACATTTTTTCACCCAATCGTGATGAGACATTGTGGTAATGATCAGTTCACTAAGCACACTTGGCTGCCCAATTTTCACTCTTCTCAGTTGAAGCGTTCGTTTCCAGTAAGAGTTTGAATTTTTAGGTTTCACTCTGTTTTCTCCTATATAGATAGATGTGTTTGGAACTCTAAATGAAACACGGTTTGTGCTAGCTCTTTGAAAATTGACCAAAAAAAGTAGTTTTAGGTTCTGTCTCTATGGTTTGTTTCCTCTTGAAGCAGCCTTAACTAGAGACTGCCTAAATACACTTTCATTGGAAAGGTGTGCAAAGCGTCGAAAAGTACTGCTTTTCTGAAATCTCGGCAAACCTTTTTTCTCCCAATCTTGATTATTCTTTGTGGTAGTGATCAGTTCACTAAGTCCACTTGGGTTCCCAATTTCACTCTTCTAGGTTGAAGCGTTCGTTTCCAGTGAGAGTTTGAATTTTTAGGTCACTCTGTTTTCTCCTATATAGATAGATGTGTTAGGAACTCTAAGTGAAACACGGTTTGTGGTAGCTCTTTGAAAATTGAAAAAAAAAAGTAGTTCTAAGTTCTGTCTCTATGGTTTGTTTCCTCTTGAAGCAGCCCTAAGCAGAGACTGCCTAAAGACACTTTCATTGGAAAGGTGTGCCAAGCGTCCAAAAGTACTGGTTTTCTGAAATATCGGCAAACCGTTTTTCACCCAATCTTGATGATTCTTGTGGTAATGATCAGTTCACTAAGTCCACTTGGCTGCCCAATTTTCACTCTTCTAGTTTGAAGCGTTCGTTTTCAGTAAGAGTTTGAATTTTTAGGTTTCACTCTGTTTTCTCCTATATAGACAGATGTGTTGGGAACTCTAAAGGAAACACGGTTTGTGCTAGGTCTTTGAAAATTGTCAAAATAAAGTAGTTCTAAGTTCTGTCCCTAAGGTTTGTTTTCTTGAAGCAGCCCTAAGCAGAGACTGCCTAAAGACACTTTCATTGGAAAGGTGTGCCAAGCGTCCAAAAGTACTGGTTTTCTGAAATCTCGGCAAACCTTTTTTCACCCAATCTTGATGAGACATTGCGGTAATGATCAGTTCACTAAGCCCACTTGGCTGCCCAATTTTCACTCTTCTAGGTTGAAGCGTTCCTTTCCAGTAAGAGTTTGAATTTTTAGGTTTCACTCAGTTTTCTCCTATATAGATAGATGCGTTTGGAACTCTAAATGAAACACGGTTTGTGCTAGCTCTTTGAAAATTGACAAAATAAAGTAGTTTTAGGTTCGGTCTCTATGGTTTGTTCCCTCTTGAAGTAGCCCTAACTAGAGACTGCCTAAATACACTTTCATTGGAAAGGTGTGCCAAGCGTCCAAAAGTACTGCTTTTCTGTAATATCGGCAAACCTTTTTTCCCCCAATCTTGATGATTCTCTGTGGTAGTGATCAGTTCACTAAGTCCACTTGGCTGCCCAATTTCCACTCTTCTAGGTTGAGGCGTTCGTTTCCAGTAAGAGTTTGAATTTTTAGGTTTCACTCTGTTTTCTCCTATATAGATAGATGTTTTGGGAACTCTAAATGAAACACGGTTTGTGCTAGCTCTTTGAAAACTGAAAAAAAAAAGTAATTTTAGGTTCTGTCTCTATGGTTTCTTTCCTCTTGAAGCAGTCTTAAGCACAGACTGCCTAAAGACACTTTCATTGGAAAGGTTGCCAAGCATTTAAAAGTACTGGTTTTCTGAAATCTCGGCAAACCTTTTTTCACCCAATCTTGATGAGACATTGTGGTAATGATCAGTTCACTAAGCCCACTTGGCTGCCCAATTTTCACTCTTCTAGGTTGAAGCGTTCGTTTCCAGTAAGAGTTTGAATTTTTAGGTTTCACTCTGTTATCTCCTATATAGAAGGATGTGTTTGGTACTCTAAATGAAACACGGTTTGTGCTAGCTCTTTGAAAATTGACAAAATAAAGTAGTTTTAGGTTCTGTCTCTATGGTTTGTTTCCTCTCAAAGCAGCCCTAAGCAGAGACTGCCTAAAGACATTTTCATTGGAAAGGAGTGCCAAGCGTCCAAAAGTACTGGTTTTCTGAAATCTCAGCAATCCTTTTTTCACCCAATCTTGATGAGACATTGTGGTAATGATCAGTTAACTAAGCCCTCTTGGCTGCCCAATTTTCACTCTTCTAGGTTGAAGCGTTCGTTTCCAGTAAGAGTTTGAATTTTTAGGTTTCACTCTGTTTTCTCCTATATAGATAGATGTGTTTGGAACTCTAAATGAAACACGGTTTGTGCTAGCTCTTTGAAAATTGACAAAATAAAGTAGTTTAAAGTTCTGTCTCTATGGTTTGTTTCCTCTTGAAGTAGCCCTAACTAGAGACTGCCTAAATACACTTTCATTGGAAAGGTGTGCCAAGCGTCCAAAAGTACTGCTTTTCTGAAATCTCGGCAAACCTTTTTTCCCCCAATCTTGATGATTCTCTGTGGTAGTGATCAGTTCACTAAGCCCACTTGGCTGCCCAATTTTCACTCTTCTAGGTTGAAGCGTTCGTTTCCAGTAAGAGTTTGAATTTTAGGTTTCACTCTGTTTTCTCCTATAGAGATAGATATGTTTGGTACTCTAAATGAAACACGGTTTGTGCTAGCTCTTTGAAAATTGACAAAATAAAGTAGTTTTAGGTTCTGTCTATGGTTTGTATCCTCTTGAAGCAGCCCTAACTAGAGACTGCCTAAATACACTTTCATTGGAAAGGTGTGCCAAGCGTCCAAAAGTACTGCTTTTCTGAATTCTCGGCAAACCTTTTTTCACCCAATTTTGATGATTCTTTGTGGTAGTGATCAGTTCACTAAGTCCACATGGCTGCCCAATTTTCACTCTTCTAGGTTGAAGCGTTCGTTTCCAGTGAGAGTTTGAATTTTTAGGTTTCACTGTGTTTCTCCTATATAGATAGATATGTTGGGAACTCTAAATGAAACACGGTTTGTGCTAGCTCTTTGAAAATTGAAAAAAAAAGTAGTTTCAGGTTCTGTCTCTATGGTTTGTTTCCTCTTGAAGCAGCCCTAAGCAGAGACTGCCTAAAGACACTTTCATTGGAAAGGTGTGCCAAGCGTCCAAAAGTACTGGTTTTCTGAAATCTCGGCAAACATTTTTTTACCCAATCTTCATGAGACATTGTGGTAATGATCAGTTAACTAAGCCCACTTGGCTACCCAATTTTCACTCTTCTAGGTTGAAGCGTTCGTTACTAGTAAGAGTTTGAATTTTTAGGTTTCACTCTGTTTTCTCCTATATAGATAGATGTGTTGGGAACTCTAAATGAAACACGGTTTGTGCTAGCTCTTTAAAAATTGAAAAAATAAAGTAGTTTTAGGTTCTGTCTCTATGGTTTGTTTCCTCTTGAAGCAGCCCTAACTAGAGACTTCCTAAATACACTTTCATTGGAGAGTTGTGCCAAGTGTCCAAAAGTACTGGTTTTCTGAAATCTCGGCAAATATTTTTTCACCCAATCTTGATGATTCTCTGTGGTAATGATCAGTTCACTACGTCCACTTGGTTGCCCAATTTTCACTCTTCTAGGTTGAAGCGTTCGTTTCCAGTAAGAGTTTGAATTTTTAGGTTTCACTCTGTTTTCTCCTATATAGATAGATGTGTTGGGAACTCTAAATGAAACACGGTTTGTGCTAGCTCTTTGAAAATTTAAAAAAAAAGT
>NW_027511723.1:0-22119 GCF_048772815.1 Callospermophilus lateralis | reverse complement strand
TTCCTCTTCAAGTAGCCCTAGGCACAGACTGTTGAAAAGCACTTTCATTGAGGGGGTTGCAAACTTCTAAGAAATAACGAGTTTCCGAAATACCTTCAAATATTTTTTCACCCAGTCTTGATGATAAGTGATGGTAATGACAAGTACACAAATCCCACTTGGTCACCAAATTTTGTTCTTCTAGGTTGAAGGGTTCGTCTACAGTAGTCGTTTTTATATTTAGGTTTCCCTCTGTTCTCTCCTATATAGATAGATGAATTTGGAACTCTAAATCCAACATGGTTT
This sequence comes from Callospermophilus lateralis, assembly GCF_048772815.1. Taxonomy (NCBI): domain Eukaryota; kingdom Metazoa; phylum Chordata; class Mammalia; order Rodentia; family Sciuridae; genus Callospermophilus; species Callospermophilus lateralis. The sequence continues at coordinate 21,834 of NW_027511723.1, read as the reverse complement.
ATAGTCGCTCTTTGAAACATGACAAAAAAAAGTAGTTCTCAGTTTTGTCTCTATGGTTTGTTTCCTCTTCAAATAGCCCTAAGCAGAGACTGTTGAAAAGCACTTTCATTGAAAGGGGTTGCCAAGCTTCCAAGAAATTAGGAGTTTCCGAAATACCCGCAAATATTTTTTCACCCAATCTTGATGATATTGGTAGTAATGATCGGTACATAAATCCCACTTGACTCACCAAATTTTGTACTTCTAGGTTGAAGCTTTCTTTTACAGTAGCAGTTTATATTTTTAGGTTTCCCCCGGTTTTCTCCTATATAGATAGATGAATTTGGAACTCTAAATAAAACATGGTTTGTAGCAGCTCTTTGAAACTTGAGAAAATAAAGGAATTCTAAGTTTTGTCTCTAATATTTGTTTCCTCTTCAAGTAGCCCTAATAGAAACTGTGGAAAAGAACTTTCATTGAAAGGGGTTGCCAAGCTTCCAAGAAATTACTAGTTTCCGAACTACCAGCAAATATTTTTTCACCCAATCTTGATGATACATGGTGGTAATGATCGGTACAAAAATCCCACTTGGCTCACCAAATTTTGTTCTTCTAGGTTGAAGCGTTCGTTTACAGTAGCAGTTTTTATTTTTAGGTTTCCCTCTGTTCTCTCCTATATAGATAGATGAATTTGGAACTCTTAATCCAACATGGTTTGTAGTAGCTCTTTGAAACTTGACAAAATAAAGGATTTCTCACTTTTGTCTCTACGATTTGTTTCCTATTGAAGTAGCCCTAGGCACAGACTGTGGAAAAGCACTTTCATTGAGAGGGGTTGCCAAGCTTCTAAGAAATAACGATTTTCCGAAATCCAGCAAATATTTTTTCACCCAATCTTGATGATGCTTGGTGGTAATGATCAGTCCACAAATCCCAGTTGGCTCACCAAATTTTTTCTTCTAGGTTGAAGTGTTCGTCTACAGTAGCAGTTTTTATGTTTAAGATTCACTCTGTTCTCTCCTATGTAGATAGATAAATTTGGAACTCTAAATCCAACAAGGTTTGTAGTTGCTCTTTGAAACTTGACATAATAAAGGAGTTCTCAGGTTTGTCTCTATAATTTGTTTAATCTTCAAGTAGCCCTAAGCAGAGACTGTGGAAAAGCACTTTCATTGAAAGGGTTAGCCAAGCTTCCAAGAAATTAGGAGTTTCGGAAATACCAGCAAATATTTTTTCACCCAATCTGGATGATATGTGGTCGTAATGACAAGGACACAAATCAAACTTGGCCCACCAAATTTAGTTCTTCTAGGTTGAAGCATTCGTTTACAGTTGCAGTTTTTATTTTTGGTTTCACTCTGTTCTCTACTATATAGATAGATGAAATTGGAACTCTAAATCCAACATGGTTTGTAGTAGCTCTTTGAAACTTGACAAAATAAAGTAGTTCTCAGTTTTGTCTCTATGGTTTGTTTCCTCTTCAAGTGGCGCTAGGCACAGACTTGGAAAAGCACATTCATTGAGAGGGGTTGCCAACCTTCTAAGAAATAACGAGTTTCTGAAATACCAGCAAATATTTTTTCACCCAATCTTGATGATACTTGGTGGAAATGATCAGGAAACAAATCCCACTTGTCTCACCAAATTTTGTTCTTCTAGGTTGAAGCGTTCGTCTACAGTAGTCGTTTTTTTATTTAGGTTTCCCTCTGTTCTCTACTATATAGATAGATGAATTTGGAACTCTAAATCCAACATGGTTTGTAGTAGCTCTTTGAAACTTGACAAAATAAAAGAGTTCTCAGATTTGTCTCTATGGTTGTTTCCTCTTCAAGTAGCCCTAGGCACAGACTGTGAAACAGCACTTTCATTGAGAGGGGTTGCCAAGCTTCTAAGAAATAACGAGTTTCCGAAACACCAGCAAATATTTTTTTCACCCAATCTTGATGATACTTGGTGGTAATGATCGGTACACAAATCCCACTTGACTCACCAAATTATCTTCTTCTAGGTTGAGCGTTCTTTTACAGTAGCAGTCTATATTTTTAGGTTTCACTCTGTTCTCTCCTATATAGATAGATGAATTTGGAACTCTAAATGCCACATGGTTTGTAGTAGCTCTTTGAAACTTTCCAAAAAATAGTAGTTCTCAGATTTGTCTCTATGGTTTGTTTCCTCCTCAAGTAGCCCTAAGCAGAAACTGTGGAAAAGCACTTTCATTGAAAGGGGTTGCCAAGCTTCCAAGAAATCACGAGTTTCCAAAATACCAGCAAATATTTTTTCACCCAATCTTGATGATACGTGGTGGTAATGATCGGTACAAAAATCCCACTTGGCTCACCAAATTTTGTTCTTCTAGGTTGAACCCTTCGTTTACAGTAGCAGTTTTTATTTTTAGGTTTCCCTCTGTTCTCTCCTATATAGATAGATGAATTTGGAACTCTTAATCCAACATGGTTTGTAGTAGCACTTTGAAACTTGACAAAAAAAAGTAGTTCTCAGTTTTGTCTCTCTGGTTTGTTTCCTCTTCAAGTTGCCCTAGGCACAGACTGTGGAAAAGCACTTTCATTTAGACGGGTTGCGAAACTTCTAAGAAATAACGAGTTTCCGATATACGAGCAAATATTTTTTTACCCAATCTTGTTGATACGTGGTGGTAATTAGAAGTACACAAATCCCACTAGGCTCACCAAATTTTGTTCTTCTAGGTTGAAGTGTTCATCTACAGTAGTCGTTTTTATATTTAGATTTCCCTCTGTTCTCTCCTATATAGATAGATGAATTTGGAACTCTAAATCCAACATGGTTTGTAGTAGCCCTTTGAAACTTGACAAAAAAAAGTAGTTCTCAGTTTTGTCTCTATGGTTTGTTTCCTCTTCAAGTAGCCCCAGGAACAGACTGTGGAAAAGCACTTTCATTGAGAGGGGTTGCCAAGCTTCTAAGAAATAACGAGTTTCCGAAATACCAGCAAATACTTTTTCACCCAGTCTTGTTGATACTTGGTGGTAATAATCAGTACACAAATGCCACTGGGCTCACCAAATTTTGTTCTTCTAGGTTTAAGCGTTCGTCTACAGTAGCAGTTTTTATATTTAGGTTTCACTCTGTTCTCTCCTATATAGATAGATGAATTTGGGACTCTAAATCCAACATGGTTTGTTGTAGCTCTTTGAAACTTGACAAAATAAAAGAGTTCTTAGTTTTGTCTCTATGGTTTGTTTCCTCTTCAAGTAGCCCTAGGCACAGACTGTGGAAAAGCACTTTCATTGAGAGGGGTTGCGAAACTTCTAAGAAATAACGAGTTTCTGAAATACAAGCAAATATTTTTTCACCCAATCTTGATGATACTTGGTGGTAATGATCAGTACACAAATTGCACTGGGCTCACCAAATTTTGTTCTTCTAGGGTGAAGCGTTCGACTACAGTAGTCGTTTTTATATTTAGGTTTTCCTCTGTTCTCTCCTATATAGATAGATTAATTTGGAACTCTAAATAAAACATGGTTTGTAGTCGCTCTTTGAAACTTGACAAAAAAAAGTAGTTCTCAGTTTTGTCTCTATGGTTTGTTCCTCTTCAAGTAGCCCTAACCAGAGACTGTGGAAAAGCACTTTCATTGAAAGGGCTTGCCAAGCTTCCAAGAAATAACGAGTTTCTGAAACACCAGCAAATATTTTTTCACCCAATCTTGATGATACTTGGTGGTAATAATCGGTACACAAATCCCACTTGGCTCACCAAATTTTGTTCTTCTAGGTTGAAGTGTTCATCTACAGTATCAGTTTTTATATTTAGGTTTCACTCTGTTCTCTTCTATGTAGACAGATGAATTTGGAACTCTAAATCCAACATGGTTTGTAGTAGCTCTTTGAAACCTGAGAAAAAAAAGTACTTCTCAGTTTTGTCTCTCTGGTTTGTTTTTTCTTCAAGTAGCCCTAAGCAGAGACTGTGGAAAAGCACTTTCATTAAAAGGGGTTGCCAAGCTTCCAATAAATTACGAGTTTCCGAAATACCAGCAGATATTTTTTCACCCAATCTTGATGATACGTGGTCGTAATGACAAGTACACAAATCCCACATGGCTCACCAAATTTTGTTCTACTAGGTGGAAGCGTTCGTTTACAGATGCAGTTTTTATTTTTGGTTTCACTCTGTTCTCTCCAAATAGATAGATGAATTTGGAACTCTAAATCCAACATGGTTTGTAGTAGCTCTTTGAAACTTGACAAAATAAAGGACTTCTTACTTTTGTCTCTATGGTTGTTTTTCTTCAAGTAGCCCTAGGCACAGACTGTGGAAAAGCACTTTCATTGAGAGGGGTTGCCAAGCTTCTAAGAAATAACGAGTTTCCGAAATACCAGCAAATATTTTTTCACCCAGTCTTGATGATACTTGGTGGTAATGATCAGTACACAAATCCCACTTGGTCACCAAATTTTGTTCTTCTAGGTAGAAGCATTCGTCTACAGTAGTCGTTTTTATATTTAGGTTTGACTCTGTTCTCTCCTATATAGATAGATGAATTTGGAACTCTAAATCCAACATGGTTTATAGTCGCTTTTGAAACATGACAAAAAAAAGTAGTTCTCAGTTTTGTCTCTATGGTTTGTTTCCTCTTCAAGTAGCTCTAAGCAGAGACTGTGGAAAAGCACTTTCATTGAAAGGGGTTGCCAAGCTTCCAAAAAATAACGAGTTCCCGAAATACCAGCAAATATTTTGTCACCCAGTCTTGATGATACTTGGTGGTAATGATCAGTACACAAATCCCACTTGGCTCACCAAATTTTGTTCTTCTAGGTTGAAGCGTTCGTCTACTGTAGTCGTTTTTATATCTAGGTTTCCCTCTGTTCTCTCCTATATAGATAGATGAATTTGGAACTCTAAATCCAACATGGTTTGTAGTAGCTCTTTGAAACTTGACAAAATAAAGGACTTCTCAGTTTTGTCTGTATGGTTGTTTCCTCTTCAAGTAGTCCTAGGCACAGACTGTTGAAAAGCACTTTCATTGAGGGGGTTGCAAACTTCTAAGAAATAACGAGTTTCCGAAATACCTTCAAATATTTTTTCACCCAGTCTTGATGATAAGTGATGGTAATGACAAGTACACAAATCCCACTTGGTCACCAAATTTTGTTCTTCTAGGTTGAAGGGTTCGTCTACAGTAGTCGTTTTTATATTTAGGTTTCCCTCTGTTCTCTCCTATATAGATAGATGAATTTGGAACTCTAAATCCAACATGGTTTATAGTCGCTCTTTGAAACATGACAAAAAAAAGTAGTTCTCAGTTTTGTCTCTATGGTTTGTTTTCTCTTCAAGTAGCCCTAAGCAGAGACTGTTGAAAAGCACTTTCATTGAAAGGGGTTGCCAAGCTTCCAAGAAATTAGGAGTTTCCGAAATACCCGCAAATATTTTTTCACCCAATCTTGATGATATTGGTAGTAATGATCGGTACATAAATCCCACTTGACTCACCAAATTTTGTACTTCTAGGTTGAAGCTTTCTTTTACAGTAGCAGTTTATATTTTTAGGTTTCCCCCGGTTTTCTCCTATATAGATAGATGAATTTGGAACTCTAAATAAAACATGGTTTGTAGCAGCTCTTTGAAACTTGAGAAAATAAAGGAATTCTAAGTTTTGTCTCTAATATTTGTTTCCTCTTCAAGTAGCCCTAATAGAAACTGTGGAAAAGAACTTTCATTGAAAGGGGTTGCCAAGCTTCCAAGAAATTACTAGTTTCCGAACTACCAGCAAATATTTTTTCACCCAATCTTGATGATACATGGTGGTAATGATCGGTACAAAAATCCCACTTGGCTCACCAAATTTTGTTCTTCTAGGTTGAAGCGTTCGTTTACAGTAGCAGTTTTTATTTTTAGGTTTCCCTCTGTTCTCTCCTATATAGATAGATGAATTTGGAACTCTTAATCCAACATGGTTTGTAGTAGCTCTTTGAAACTTGACAAAATAAAGGATTTCTCACTTTTGTCTCTACGATTTGTTTCCTATTGAAGTAGCCCTAGGCACAGACTGTGGAAAAGCACTTTCATTGAGAGGGGTTGCCAAGCTTCTAAGAAATAACGATTTTCCGAAATCCAGCAAATATTTTTTCACCCAATCTTGATGATGCTTGGTGGTAATGATCAGTCCACAAATCCCAGTTGGCTCACCAAATTTTTTCTTCTAGGTTGAAGTGTTCGTCTACAGTAGCAGTTTTTATGTTTAAGATTCACTCTGTTCTCTCCTATGTAGATAGATAAATTTGGAACTCTAAATCCAACAAGGTTTGTAGTTGCTCTTTGAAACTTGACATAATAAAGGAGTTCTCAGGTTTGTCTCTATAATTTGTTTAATCTTCAAGTAGCCCTAAGCAGAGACTGTGGAAAAGCACTTTCATTGAAAGGGTTAGCCAAGCTTCCAAGAAATTAGGAGTTTCGGAAATACCAGCAAATATTTTTTCACCCAATCTGGATGATACGTGGTCGTAATGACAAGGACACAAATCAAACTTGGCCCACCAAATTTAGTTCTTCTAGGTTGAAGCATTCGTTTACAGTTGCAGTTTTTATTTTTGGTTTCACTCTGTTCTCTACTATATAGATAGATGAAATTGGAACTCTAAATCCAACATGGTTTGTAGTAGCTCTTTGAAACTTGACAAAATAAAGTAGTTCTCAGTTTTGTCTCTATGGTTTGTTTCCTCTTCAAGTAGCGCTAGGCACAGACTTGGAAAAGCACATTCATTGAGAGGGGTTGCCAACCTTCTAAGAAATAACGAGTTTCTGAAATACCAGCAAATATTTTTTCACCCAATCTTGATGATACTTGGTGGAAATGATCAGGAAACAAATCCCACTTGTCTCACCAAATTTTGTTCTTCTAGGTTGAAGCGTTCGTCTACAGTAGTCGTTTTTTTATTTAGGTTTCCCTCTGTTCTCTACTATATAGATAGATGAATTTGGAACTCTAAATCCAACATGGTTTGTAGTAGCTCTTTGAAACTTGACAAAATAAAGGAGTTCTCAGATTTGTCTCTATGGTTGTTTCCTCTTCAAGTAGCCCTAGGCACAGACTGTGGAACAGCACTTTCATTGAGAGGGGTTGCCAAGCTTCTAAGAAATAACGAGTTTCCGAAACACCAGCAAATATTTTTTTCACCCAATCTTGATGATACTTGGTGGTAATGATCGGTACACAAATCCCACTTGACTCACCAAATTATCTTCTTCTAGGTTGAGCGTTCTTTTACAGTAGCAGTCTATATTTTTAGGTTTCACTCTGTTCTCTCCTATATAGATAGATGAATTTGGAACTCTAAATGCCACATGGTTTGTAGTAGCTCTTTGAAACTTTCCAAAAAATAGTAGTTCTCAGATTTGTCTCTATGGTTTGTTTCCTCCTCAAGTAGCCCTAAGCAGAAACTGTGGAAAAGCACTTTCATTGAAAGGGGTTGCCAAGCTTCCAAGAAATCACGAGTTTCCAAAATACCAGCAAATATTTTTTCACCCAATCTTGATGATACGTGGTGGTAATGATCGGTACAAAAATCCCACTTGGCTCACCAAATTTTGTTCTTCTAGGTTGAACCGTTCGTTTACAGTAGCAGTTTTTATTTTTAGGTTTCCCTCTGTTCTCTCCTATATAGATAGATGAATTTGGAACTCTTAATCCAACATGGTTTGTAGTAGCACTTTGAAACTTGACAAAAAAAAGTAGTTCTCAGTTTTGTCTCTCTGGTTTGTTTCCTCTTCAAGTTGCCCTAGGCACAGACTGTGGAAAAGCACTTTCATTTAGACGGGTTGCTAAGCTTCTAAGAAATAACGAGTTTCCGATATACGAGCAAATATTTTTTTACCCAATCTTGTTGATACGTGGTGGTAATTAGAAGTACACAAATCCCACTAGGCTCACCAAATTTTGTTCTTCTAGGTTGAAGTGTTCATCTACAGTAGTCGTTTTTATATTTAGATTTCCCTCTGTTCTCTCCTATATAGATAGATGAATTTGGAACTCTAAATCCAACATGGTTTGTAGTAGCCCTTTGAAACTTGACAAAAAAAAGTAGTTCTCAGTTTTGTCTCTATGGTTTGTTTCCTCTTCAAGTAGCCCCAGGAACAGACTGTGGAAAAGCACTTTCATTGAGAGGGGTTGCCAAGCTTCTAAGAAATAACGAGTTTCCGAAATACCAGCAAATACTTTTTCACCCAGTCTTGTTGATACTTGGTGGTAATAATCAGTACACAAATGCCACTGGGCTCACCAAATTTTGTTCTTCTAGGTTTAAGCGTTCGTCTACAGTAGCAGTTTTTATATTTAGGTTTCACTCTGTTCTCTCCTATATAGATAGATGAATTTGGGACTCTAAATCCAACATGGTTTGTTGTAGCTCTTTGAAACTTGACAAAATAAAAGAGTTCTTAGTTTTGTCTCTATGGTTTGTTTCCTCTTCAAGTAGCCCTAGGCACAGACTGTGGAAAAGCACTTTCATTGAGAGGGGTTGCGAAACTTCTAAGAAATAACGAGTTTCTGAAATACAAGCAAATATTTTTTCACCCAATCTTGATGATACTTGGTGGTAATGATCAGTACACAAATTGCACTGGGCTCACCAAATTTTGTTCTTCTATGTTGAAGCGTTCGTCTACAGTAGTCGTTTTTATATTTAGGTTTTCCTCTGTTCTCTCCTATATAGATAGATTAATTTGGAACTCTAAATAAAACATGGTTTGTAGTCGCTCTTTGAAACTTGACAAAAAAAAGTAGTTCTCAGTTTTGTCTCTATGGTTTGTTCCTCTTCAAGTAGTCCTAACCAGAGACTGTGGAAAAGCACTTTCATTGAAAGGGCTTGCCAAGCTTCCAAGAAATAACGAGTTTCTGAAACACCAGCAAATATTTTTTCACCCAATCTTGATGATACTTGGTGGTAATAATCGGTACACAAATCCCACTTGGCTCACCAAATTTTGTTCTTCTAGGTTGAAGCGTTCATCTACAGTATCAGTTTTTATATTTAGGTTTCACTCTGTTCTCTTCTATGTAGACAGATGAATTTGGAACTCTAAATCCAACATGGTTTGTAGTAGCTCTTTGAAACCTGAGAAAAAAAAGTACTTCTCAGTTTTGTGTCTATGGTTTGTTTTTTCTTCAAGTAGCCCTAATCAAAGAGTGTGGAAAATCACTTTCATTGACAGGGGTTGCCAAGTTACCAAGAAATTATGAGTTTCCGAAATACCAGCAAATATTTTTTCACCCAATCTGGATGATACGTGGTGGTAATGACAAGCACACAAATCCCACTTGGCTCACCAGTTTTGTTCTTCTAGGTTGAAGCCTTCGTTTACAGTAGCAGTTTTTATTTTTAGTTTTCCCTCTGTTCTCTCCTATATAGATAGATGACTTTGGAACTCTAAATCCAACATGGTTTGTAGTAGCTCTTTGAAGCTTGACAAAAAAAAAAAACTAGTTTTCAGTTTTGTCTCTATGATGTGTTTCCTCTTCAAGTAGCCCTAAGCAGAGACTGTGGAAAAGCACTTTCATTGAAAGGGGTTGCCAAGCTTCCAAGAAATTAGGAGTTTCCGAAATACCAGGAAATATTTTTTCACCCAATCTTGATGATACTTGGTGGTAATGATCAGTACACCAATCCCACTTGGCTAACCAAATTTTCTTCCTCTAGGTTGACGCGTTCTTCTACAGTAGCAGTTTTTATTCTTATGTTTCACTCTGTTCTCTCCTATGTAGATAGATGAATTTGGAACTCAAAATCCAACATGGTTTGTAGTAGCTCTTTGAAACTTGACAAAGTAAAGGAGTTCTCAGTTTGTTCTCTATAATTTGTTTACTCTTCAAAGAGCCCAAAGAAGTGACTGTGGAAAAGCACTTTAATTGAAAGAGGTTGCCAAGCTTCAAGAAATAACGAGTTTCTGAAACACCAGCAAATATTTTTTCACCCAATCTTGATGATACTTGGTGGTAATGATCGGTACACAAGTCCCACTTGGCTCACCAAATTTTGTTCTTCTAGTTTGAAGCGTTCATCTACAGTATCAGTTTTTATGTTTAGGTTTCACTCTGTTCTCTCCTATATAGATAGATGAATTTGGAACTCTAAATCCAACATGGTTTGTAGTAGCTCTTTGAAACTTGACAAAATAAAGGAATTCTAATTTGTGTCTCTATTATTTGTTTAATCTTCAAGAAGCCCTAAGCAGAAACTGTGGAAAAGCACTTTCATTGAAAGTGGTTGCCAAGCTTCCAAGAAATTACGAGTTTCTGAAACACCAGCTAATATTTTTTTACCCAATCTTGATGATACTTGGTGGTAATGATCAGTCCACAAATCCCAGTTGGCTCACCAAATTTTTTTCTTCTAGGTTGAAGTGTTCGTCTACTGTAGCAGTTTTTATGTTTAGGATTCACTCTGTTCTCTCCTATGTAGATAGATGAATTTGGAACTCTAAATCCAACAAGGTTTGTAGTAGCTCTTTGAATCTTGACAAAATAAAGGAGTTCTCAGATTTGTCTCTATGGTTTGTTTCCTCTTCAAGTAGCCCTAAGCAGAAACTGTGGAAAAGCACTTTCATTGAAAGGGGTTGCCAAGCTTCCAAGAAATCACGAGTTTCGGAAATACCAGTAAATATTTTTTCACCCAATCTTGATGATACTTGGTGGTAATGATCGGTACTCAAATCCCACTTGGCTCACCAAATTTTGTTCTTCTAGGTTGAACCGTTCGTTTACAGTAGCAGTTTTTATTTTTAGGTTTCCCTCTGTTCTCTCATATATAGATAGATGAATTTGGAACTCTTAATCCAACATGGTTTGTAGTAGCACTTTGAAACTTGACAAAAAAAAGTAGTTCTCAGTTTTGTCTCTCTGGTTTGTTTTTTCTTCAAGTAGCCCTAAGCAGAGACTGTGGAAAAGCACTTTCTTTAAAAGGGGTTGCCAAGCTTCCAATAAATTACGAGTTTCCGAAATACCAGCAGATATTTTTTCACCCAATCTTGATGATACGTGGTCGTAATGACAAGTACACAAATCCCACATGGCTCACCAAATTTTGTTCTTCTAGGTGGAAGCGTTCGTTTACAGATGCAGTTTTTATTTTTGGTTTCACTCTGTTCTCTCCAAATTGATAGATGAATTTGGAACTCTAAATCCAACATGGTTTGTAGTAGCTCTTTGAAACTTGACAAAATAAAGGACTTCTTACTTTTGTCTCTATGGTTGTTTTCTCTTCAAGTAGCCCTAGGCACAGACTGTGGAAAAGCACTTTCATTGAGAGGGGTTGCCAAGCTTCTAAGAAATAACGAGTTTCCGAAATACCAGCAAATATTTTTTCACCCAGTCTTGATGATACTTGGTGGTAATGATCAGTACACAAATCCCACTTGGTCACCAAATTTTGTTCTTCTAGGTAGAAGCGTTCGTCTACAGTAGTCGTTTTTATATTTAGGTTTGACTCTGTTCTCTCCTATATAGATAGATGAATTTGGAACTCTAAATCCAACATGGTTTATAGTCGCTCTTTGAAACATGACAAAAAAAAAGTAGTTCTCAGTTTTGTCTCTATGGTTTGTTTCCTCTTCAAGTAGCTCTAAGCAGAGACTGTGGAAAAGCACTTTCATTGAAAGGGGTTGCCAAGCTTCCAAAAAATAACGAGTTCCCGAAATATCAGCAAATATTTTGTCACCCAGTCTTGATGATACTTGGTGGTAATGATCAGTACACAAATCCCACTTGGCTCACCAAATTTTGTTCTTCTAGGTTGAAGCGTTCGTCTACAGTAGTCGTTTTTATATCTAGGTTTCCCTCTGTTCTCTCCTATATAGATAGATGAATTCGGAACTCTAAATCCAACATGGTTTGTAGTAGCTCTTTGAAACTTGACAAAATAAAGGACTTCTCAGTTTTGTCTCTATGGTTGTTTCCTCTTCAAGTAGCCCTAGGCACAGACTGTTGAAAAGCACTTTCATTGAGGGGTTTGCCAACTTCTAAGAAATAACGAGTTTCCGAAATACCTTCAAATATTTTTTCACCCAATCTGGATGATACGTGGTGGTAATGACAAGCACACAAATCCAACTTGGCTCACCAATTTTGTTCTTCTATGTTGAAGCCTTCGTTTACAGTAGCAGTTTTTATTTTTAGTTTTCCCTCTGTTATCTCCTATATAGATAGATGACTTTGGAACTCTAAATCCAACATGGTTTGTAGTAGCTCTTTGAAGCTTGACAAAAAAAAAAAAACTAGTTTTCAGTTTTGTCTCTATGATGTGTTTCCTCTTCAAGTAGCCCTAAGCAGAGACTGTGGAAAAGCACTTTCATTGAATGGGGTTGCCAAGCTTCCAAGAAATTACGAGTTTCAGAAATACCAGCAAATATTTTTTCACCCAATCTTGTTGATACGTGGTGGTAATGATCGGTACACAAATCCCACTTGGCTCACCAAATTTTGTTCTTCTAGGTTGAAACGTTCATTTACTTAGCAGTTTTTATTTTTAGGTTTTCCTCTGTTCTCTCCTATATAGATAGATGAATTTGGAACTCTAAATCCAACATGGTTTGTAGTAGCTTTTTGAAACTTGACAAAATAAAGGACTTCTCATTTTTGTCTTTATGGTTGGTTTCCCCTTCAAGTAGCGCTAGGCACAGACTGTGGAAAAGCACTTTAATTGAGAGGGGTTGCCAAGCTTCTAGAAATAACGAGTTTCCGAAATACCAGCAAATATTTTTTCACCCAATCTTGATGATAAGTGGTGGTAATGACAAGTACACAAATCCCACTTGGCTCAACAAATTTTGTACTTCTATGTTGAAGCGTTCGTTTACAATAGCAGTTTTTATTTTTAGGTTTCACTCTGTTCTCTCCTATATAGATAGATGAATTTGGAACTCTAAATCCAACATGGTTTCTAGTAGCTCTTTGAAACTTGACACAATAAAGGATTTCTCAGTTTTGTCTCTATGGTTTGTTTCCTCTTCAAGTAGCCCTAGGCAAAGACTGTGGAAAAGCACTTTCATTGAGAGGGTTTGCCAAGCTTCTAAGAAATAACGAGTTTCCGAAATGCCAGCAAATATTTTTTCACACAATCTTGATGATACTTGGTGGTAATGATCACTACACAAATCCCACTTGGCTAACCAAATTTTCTTTTTCTAGGTTGACGTGTTCTTCTACAGTAGCAGTTTTTATTCTTATGTTTCACTGTGTTCTCTCCTATGTAGATAGATGAATTTGGAACTCAAAATCCAACATGGTTTGTAGTAGCTCTTTGAAACTTGACAAAATAAAGGAGTTCTCAGTTTGTTCTCTATAATTTGTTTACTCTTCAAGGAGCCCAATAAAGAGACTGTGGAAAAGCACTTTCATTGAAAGAGGTTGCCAAGATTCCAAGAAATAACGAGTTTCCGAAATACCAGCAAATATTTTATCACCCAATCTTGATGATACTTGGTGGTAATGATCAGTACACAAATCCCACTTTGCTCACCAAATTTTGTTCTTCTAGGTTGAAGCGTTCGTCTACAGTAGTCGTTTTTATATTTAGGTTTTCCTCTGTTCTCTCCTTTATAGATAGATTAATCTGGAACTCTAAATAAAACATGGTTTATAGTCGCTCTTTGGAACTTGACAAAATAAAGGAGTTCTCAGTTTTGTCTCTATGGTTTGTTCCTCTTCAAGTAGCCCTAACCAGAGACTGTGGAAAAGCACTTTAATTGAAAGAGGTTGCCAAGCTTCAAGAAATAACGAGTTTCTGAAACACCAGCAAATATTTTTTCACCCAATCTTGATGATACTTGGTGGTAATGATCGGTACACAAATCCCACTTGGCTCTCCAAATTTTGTTCTTCTAGATTGAAGCGTTCATCTACAGTATCAGTTTTTATGTTTAGGTTTCACTCTGTTCTCTCCTATATAGATAGATGAATTTGGAACTCTAAATCCAACAAGGTTTGTAGTAGCTCTTTGAAACTTGACAAAATAAAGGAATTCTAAGTTTTGTCTCTATTATTTGTTTAATCTTCAAGAAGCCCTAAGCAGAAACTGTGGAAAAGCACTTTCATTGAAAGTGGTTGCCAATCTTCCAAGAAATTACGAGTTTCTGAAACACCAGCAAATATTTTTTCACCCAATCTTGATGATACTTGGTGGTAATGATCAGTCCCCAAATCCCAGTTGGCTTACCAAATTTTTTTCTTCTAGGTTGAAGTGTTCGTCTACAGTAGCAGTTTTTATGTTTAGGATTCACTCTGTTCTCTCCTATGTAGATAGATGAATTTGGAACTCTAAATCCAACATGGTTTGTAGTAGCTCTTTGAAACTTGACAAAATAAAGGAGTTCTCAGATTTGTCTCTATGGTTGTTTCCTCTTCAAGTAGCCCTAGGCACAGACTGTGGAACAGCACTTTCATTGAGAGGGGTTGCCAAGCTTCTAAGAAATAACGAGTTTCCGAAACACCAGCAAATATTTTTTTCACCCAATCTTGATGATACTTGGTGGTAATGATCGGTACACAAATCCCACTTGACTCACCAAATTATCTTCTTCTAGGTTGAGCGTTCTTTTACAGTAGCAGTCTATATTTTTAGGTTTCACTCTGTTCTCTCCTATATAGATAGATGAATTTGGAACTCTAAATGCCACATGGTTTGTAGTAGCTCTTTGAAACTTTCCAAAAAATAGTAGTTCTCAGATTTGTCTCTATGGTTTGTTTCCTCCTCAAGTAGCCCTAAGCAGAAACTGTGGAAAAGCACTTTCATTGAAAGGGGTTGCCAAGCTTCCAAGAAATCACGAGTTTCCAAAATACCAGCAAATATTTTTTCACCCAATCTTGATGATACGTGGTGGTAATGATCGGTACAAAAATCCCACTTGGCTCACCAAATTTTGTTCTTCTAGGTTGAACCCTTCGTTTACAGTAGCAGTTTTTATTTTTAGGTTTCCCTCTGTTCTCTCCTATATAGATAGATGAATTTGGAACTCTTAATCCAACATGGTTTGTAGTAGCACTTTGAAACTTGACAAAAAAAAGTAGTTCTCAGTTTTGTCTCTCTGGTTTGTTTCCTCTTCAAGTTGCCCTAGGCACAGACTGTGGAAAAGCACTTTCATTTAGACGGGTTGCTAAGCTTCTAAGAAATAACGAGTTTCCGATATACGAGCAAATATTTTTTTACCCAATCTTGTTGATACGTGGTGGTAATTAGAAGTACACAAATCCCACTAGGCTCACCAAATTTTGTTCTTCTAGGTTGAAGTGTTCATCTACAGTAGTCGTTTTTATATTTAGATTTCCCTCTGTTCTCTCCTATATAGATAGATGAATTTGGAACTCTAAATCCAACATGGTTTGTAGTAGCCCTTTGAAACTTGACAAAAAAAAAGTAGTTCTCAGTTTTGTCTCTATGGTTTGTTTCCTCTTCAAGTAGCCCCAGGAACAGACTGTGGAAAAGCACTTTCATTGAGAGGGGTTGCCAAGCTTCTAAGAAATAACGAGTTTCCGAAATACCAGCAAATACTTTTTCACCCAGTCTTGTTGATACTTGGTGGTAATAATCAGTACACAAATGCCACTGGGCTCACCAAATTTTGTTCTTCTAGGTTTAAGCGTTCGTCTACAGTAGCAGTTTTTATATTTAGGTTTCACTCTGTTCTCTCCTATATAGATAGATGAATTTGGGACTCTAAATCCAACATGGTTTGTTGTAGCTCTTTGAAACTTGACAAAATAAAAGAGTTCTTAGTTTTGTCTCTATGGTTTGTTTCCTCTTCAAGTAGCCCTAGGCACAGACTGTGGAAAAGCACTTTCATTGAGAGGGGTTGCGAAACTTCTAAGAAATAACGAGTTTCTGAAATACAAGCAAATATTTTTTCACCCAATCTTGATGATACTTGGTGGTAATGATCAGTACACAAATTGCACTGGGCTCACCAAATTTTGTTCTTCTATGTTGAAGCGTTCGTCTACAGTAGTCGTTTTTATATTTAGGTTTTCCTCTGTTCTCTCCTATATAGATAGATTAATTTGGAACTCTAAATAAAACATGGTTTGTAGTCGCTCTTTGAAACTTGACAAAAAAAAGTAGTTCTCAGTTTTGTCTCTATGGTTTGTTCCTCTTCAAGTAGTCCTAACCAGAGACTGTGGAAAAGCACTTTCATTGAAAGGGCTTGCCAAGCTTCCAAGAAATAACGAGTTTCTGAAACACCAGCAAATATTTTTTCACCCAATCTTGATGATACTTGGTGGTAATAATCGGTACACAAATCCCACTTGGCTCACCAAATTTTGTTCTTCTAGGTTGAAGCGTTCATCTACAGTATCAGTTTTTATATTTAGGTTTCACTCTGTTCTCTTCTATGTAGACAGATGAATTTGGAACTCTAAATCCAACATGGTTTGTAGTAGCTCTTTGAAACCTGAGAAAAAAAAGTACTTCTCAGTTTTGTGTCTATGGTTTGTTTTTTCTTCAAGTAGCCCTAATCAAAGAGTGTGGAAAATCACTTTCATTGACAGGGGTTGCCAAGTTACCAAGAAATTATGAGTTTCCGAAATACCAGCAAATATTTTTTCACCCAATCTGGATGATACGTGGTGGTAATGACAAGCACACAAATCCCACTTGGCTCACCAGTTTTGTTCTTCTAGGTTGAAGCCTTCGTTTACAGTAGCAGTTTTATTTTTAGTTTTCCCTCTGTTCTCTCCTATATAGATAGATGACTTTGGAACTCTAAATCCAACATGGTTTGTAGTAGCTCTTTGAAGCTTGACAAAAAAAAAAAACTAGTTTTCAGTTTTGTCTCTATGATGTGTTTCCTCTTCAAGTAGCCCTAAGCAGAGACTGTGGAAAAGCACTTTCATTGAAAGGGGTTGCCAAGCTTCCAAGAAATTAGGAGTTTCCGAAATACCAGGAAATATTTTTTCACCCAATCTTGATGATACTTGGTGGTAATGATCAGTACACCAATCCCACTTGGCTAACCAAATTTTCTTCCTCTAGGTTGACGCGTTCTTCTACAGTAGCAGTTTTTATTCTTATGTTTCACTCTGTTCTCTCCTATGTAGATAGATGAATTTGGAACTCAAAATCCAACATGGTTTGTAGTAGCTCTTTGAAACTTGACAAAGTAAAGGAGTTCTCAGTTTGTTCTCTATAATTTGTTTACTCTTCAAAGAGCCCAAAGAAGAGACTGTGGAAAAGCACTTTAATTGAAAGAGGTTGCCAAGCTTCAAGAAATAACGAGTTTCTGAAACACCAGCAAATATTTTTTCACCCAATCTTGATGATACTTGGTGGTAATGATCGGTACACAAGTCCCACTTGGCTCACCAAATTTTGTTCTTCTAGTTTGAAGCGTTCATCTACAGTATCAGTTTTTATGTTTAGGTTTCACTCTGTTCTCTCCTATATAGATAGATGAATTTGGAACTCTAAATCCAACATGGTTTGTAGTAGCTCTTTGAAACTTGACAAAATAAAGGAATTCTAAGTTGTGTCTCTATTATTTGTTTAATCTTCAAGAAGCCCTAAGCAGAAACTGTGGAAAAGCACTTTCATTGAAAGTGGTTGCCAAGCTTCCAAGAAATTACGAGTTTCTGAAACACCAGCTAATATTTTTTTACCCAATCTTGATGATACTTGGTGGTAATGATCAGTCCACAAATCCCAGTTGGCTCACCAAATTTTTTTCTTCTAGGTTGAAGTGTTCGTCTACTGTAGCAGTTTTTATGTTTAGGATTCACTCTGTTCTCTCCTATGTAGATAGATGAATTTGGAACTCTAAATCCAACAAGGTTTGTAGTAGCTCTTTGAATCTTGACAAAATAAAGGAGTTCTCAGATTTGTCTCTATGGTTTGTTTCCTCTTCAAGTAGCCCTAAGCAGAAACTGTGGAAAAGCACTTTCATTGAAAGGGGTTGCCAAGCTTCCAAGAAATCACGAGTTTCGGAAATACCAGTAAATATTTTTTCACCCAATCTTGATGATACTTGGTGGTAATGATCGGTACTCAAATCCCACTTGGCTCACCAAATTTTGTTCTTCTAGGTTGAACCGTTCGTTTACAGTAGCAGTTTTTATTTTTAGGTTTCCCTCTGTTCTCTCATATATAGATAGATGAATTTGGAACTCTTAATCCAACATGGTTTGTAGTAGCACTTTGAAACTTGACAAAAAAAAGTAGTTCTCAGTTTTGTCTCTCTGGTTTGTTTTTTCTTCAAGTAGCCCTAAGCAGAGACTGTGGAAAAGCACTTTCATTAAAAGGGGTTGCCAAGCTTCCAATAAATTACGAGTTTCCGAAATACCAGCAGATATTTTTTCACCCAATCTTGATGATACGTGGTCGTAATGACAAGTACACAAATCCCACATGGCTCACCAAATTTTGTTCTTCTAGGTGGAAGCGTTCGTTTACAGATGCAGTTTTTATTTTTGGTTTCACTCTGTTCTCTCCAAATTGATAGATGAATTTGGAACTCTAAATCCAACATGGTTTGTAGTAGCTCTTTGAAACTTGACAAAATAAAGGACTTCTTACTTTTGTCTCTATGGTTGTTTTCTCTTCAAGTAGCCCTAGGCACAGACTGTGGAAAAGCACTTTCATTGAGAGGGGTTGCCAAGCTTCTAAGAAATAACGAGTTTCCGAAATACCAGCAAATATTTTTTCACCCAGTCTTGATGATACTTGGTGGTAATGATCAGTACACAAATCCCACTTGGTCACCAAATTTTGTTCTTCTAGGTAGAAGCGTTCGTCTACAGTAGTCGTTTTTATATTTAGGTTTGACTCTGTTCTCTCCTATATAGATAGATGAATTTGGAACTCTAAATCCAACATGGTTTATAGTCGCTCTTTGAAACATGACAAAAAAAAAGTAGTTCTCAGTTTTGTCTCTATGGTTTGTTTCCTCTTCAAGTAGCTCTAAGCAGAGACTGTGGAAAAGCACTTTCATTGAAAGGGGTTGCCAAGCTTCCAAAAAATAACGAGTTCCCGAAATATCAGCAAATATTTTGTCACCCAGTCTTGATGATACTTGGTGGTAATGATCAGTACACAAATCCCACTTGGCTCACCAAATTTTGTTCTTCTAGGTTGAAGCGTTCGTCTACAGTAGTCGTTTTTATATCTAGGTTTCCCTCTGTTCTCTCCTATATAGATAGATGAATTCGGAACTCTAAATCCAACATGGTTTGTAGTAGCTCTTTGAAACTTGACAAAATAAAGGACTTCTCAGTTTTGTCTCTATGGTTGTTTCCTCTTCAAGTAGCCCTAGGCACAGACTGTTGAAAAGCACTTTCATTGAGGGGTTTGCCAACTTCTAAGAAATAACGAGTTTCCGAAATACCTTCAAATATTTTTTCACCCAATCTGGATGATACGTGGTGGTAATGACAAGCACACAAATCCAACTTGGCTCACCAATTTTGTTCTTCTATGTTGAAGCCTTCGTTTACAGTAGCAGTTTTTATTTTTAGTTTTCCCTCTGTTATCTCCTATATAGATAGATGACTTTGGAACTCTAAATCCAACATGGTTTGTAGTAGCTCTTTGAAGCTTGACAAAAAAAAAAAAAACTAGTTTTCAGTTTTGTCTCTATGATGTGTTTCCTCTTCAAGTAGCCCTAAGCAGAGACTGTGGAAAAGCACTTTCATTGAATGGGGTTGCCAAGCTTCCAAGAAATTACGAGTTTCAGAAATACCAGCAAATATTTTTTCACCCAATCTTGTTGATACGTGGTGGTAATGATCGGTACACAAATCCCACTTGGCTCACCAAATTTTGTTCTTCTAGGTTGAAGCGTTCATTTACTTTAGCAGTTTTTATTTTTAGGTTTTCCTCTGTTCTCTCCTATATAGATAGATGAATTTGGAACTCTAAATCCAACATGGTTTGTAGTAGCTTTTTGAAACTTGACAAAATAAAGGACTTCTCATTTTTGTCTTTATGGTTGGTTTCCCCTTCAAGTAGCGCTAGGCACAGACTGTGGAAAAGCACTTTAATTGAGAGGGGTTGCCAAGCTTCTAGAAATAACGAGTTTCCGAAATACCAGCAAATATTTTTTCACCCAATCTTGATGATAAGTGGTGGTAATGACAAGTACACAAATCCCACTTGGCTCAACAAATTTTGTACTTCTATGTTGAAGCGTTCGTTTACAATAGCAGTTTTTATTTTTAGGTTTCACTCTGTTCTCTCCTATATAGATAGATGAATTTGGAACTCTAAATCCAACATGGTTTCTAGTAGCTCTTTGAAACTTGACACAATAAAGGATTTCTCAGTTTTGTCTCTATGGTTTGTTTCCTCTTCAAGTAGCCCTAGGCAAAGACTGTGGAAAAGCACTTTCATTGAGAGGGTTTGCCAAGCTTCTAAGAAATAACGAGTTTCCGAAATGCCAGCAAATATTTTTCACACAATCTTGATGATAACTTGGTGGTAATGATCACTACACAAATCCCACTTGGCTAACCAAATTTTCTTTTTCTAGGTTGAACGTGTTCTTCTACAGTAGCAGTTTTTATTCTTATGTTTCACTGTGTTCTCTCCTATGTAGATAGATGAATTTGGAACTCAAAATCCAACATGGTTTGTAGTAGCTCTTTGAAACTTGACAAAATAAAGGAGTTCTCAGTTTGTTCTCTATAATTTGTTTACTCTTCAAGGAGCCCAATAAAGAGACTGTGGAAAAGCACTTTCATTGAAAGAGGTTGCCAAGATTCCAAGAAATAACGAGTTTCCGAAATACCAGCAAATATTTTATCACCCAATCTTGATGATACTTGGTGGTAATGATCAGTACACAAATCCCACTTTGCTCACCAAATTTTGTTTTTCTAGGTTGAAGCGTTCGTCTACAGTAGTCGTTTTTATATTTAGGTTTTCCTCTGTTCTCTCCTTTATAGATAGATTAATCTGGAACTCTAAATAAAACATGGTTTATAGTCGCTCTTTGGAACTTGACAAAATAAAGGAGTTCTCAGTTTTGTCTCTATGGTTTGTTTCCTCTTCAAGTAGCCCTAACCAGAGACTGTGGAAAAGCACTTTAATTGAAAGAGGTTGCCAAGCTTCAAGAAATAACGAGTTTCTGAAACACCAGCAAATATTTTTTCACCCAATCTTGATGATACTTGGTGGTAATGATCGGTACACAATCCCACTTGGCTCTCCAAATTTTGTTCTTCTAGATTGAAGCGTTCATCTACAGTATCAGTTTTTATGTTTAGGTTTCACTCTGTTCTCTCCTATATAGATAGATGAATTTGGAACTCTAAATCCAACAAGGTTTGTAGTAGCTCTTTGAAACTTGACAAAATAAAGGAATTCTAAGTTTTGTCTCTATTATTTGTTTAATCTTCAAGAAGCCCTAAGCAGAAACTGTGGAAAAGCACTTTCATTGAAAGTGGTTGCCAATCTTCCAAGAAATTACGAGTTTCTGAAACACCAGCAAATATTTTTTCACCCAATCTTGATGATACTTGGTGGTAATGATCAGTCCCCAAATCCCAGTTGGCTTACCAAATTTTTTTCTTCTAGGTTGAAGTGTTCGTCTACAGTAGCAGTTTTTTATGTTTAGGATTCACTCTGTTCTCTCCTATGTAGATAGATGAATTTGGAACTCTAAATCCAACATGGTTTGTAGTAGCTCTTTGAAACTTGACAAAATAAAGGAGTTTCTCAGATTTGTCCTCTATTGTTGTTTCCTCTTCAAGTAGCCCTAGGCACAGACTGTGGAACAGCACTTTCATTGAGAGGGGTTGCCAAGCTTTCTTAAGAAATAACGAGTTTCCGAAACACCAGCAAATATTTTTTTCACCCAATCTTGATGATACTTGGTGGTAATGATCGGTACACAAATCCCACTTG
>NW_027511722.1:0-22124 GCF_048772815.1 Callospermophilus lateralis | reverse complement strand
TTCTTAGAAGCTTGGCAACCCATCTCAATGAAAGTGCTTCCACAGTCTGTGCCTAGGGCTACTTGAAGAGGACACAAACCATAGAGACAAAACTGAGAACTCCTTTATTTTGTCAAGTTTCAAAGAGCTACTATAATCCATGTTGGATTTAGAGTTCCAAATTCATCTATCTATATAGGAGAGAACAGAGGGAAACCTAAATATAAAAACTCCTATTGTAGACGAATGCTTCAACCTAGAAGAAAAAAATTTGGTGAGCCAAGTGGGATTTGTGTACTGATCATTAACACCAATTATCATCAAGATTGGGTGAAAAAATATTTGCTGGTGTTTCGGAAACTTGTAATTTCTTAGAAGCTTGGCAACCACTCTCAATGAAAGTGCTTTTCCACAGTCTGTGCCTAGGGATACATGAAGAGGAAACAATCCATAGAGAGAAAACTGAGAACTCCTTTATTTTGTCAAGTTTCATAGAGCTACTACAAACCATGTTGGATTTAGAGTTCCAAATTCATCTATCTATATAGGAGGGAACAGAGTGAAACCTAAATATAAAAACTGCTACTGTAGACGAACGCTTCAACCTAGAAGAACAAAATTTGGTGAGCCAAGTGGGATTTGTGTAATGATCATTAGCAAAATGTATCATCAAGATTGGGTGAAAAAATATTTGCTGGTATTTCGAAAACTCGTAATTTCTTAGAAGCCTGGCCACCCCTCTCAATGAATGTGCTTTTCCACAGTGTGTGCCTAGGGCTAATTGAAGAGGAAACAATCCATAGATACAAAACTGAGAACTCCTTTATTTTATCAAGTTTCAAACAGCTACTACAAACCATGTTGGATTTAGAGTTCCAAATTCATCTATCTATACAGGAGAGAACAGCGGGAAACCTAAATATAAAAACTGCTACTGTAGACGAACGCTTCAAACTAGAAGAACAAAATTTGGTGAGCAAGTGGTATTTGTGTACTGATCATTACCACAAAGTATCATCAAGATTGAGTGAAAAAATATTTGCTGGTATTTTGGAAACTCGTTATTTCTTAGAAGCTTAGCAACCCATCTCAATGAAAGTGCTTCCACAGTCTGTGCCTATTGCTACTTGAAGAGGAAACAAACTATAGAGACAAAACTGAGAACTCCTGTATTTTGTCAAGTTTCAAAGAGCTACTACAATCCATGTTGGATTTAGAGTTCCAAATTCATCTATCTATATAGGAGAGAACAGAGAGAAACCTGAATAAAAACTGCTACTGTAGACGAACGCTTCAAACTAGAAGATCAAAATTTGGTGAGCCAAGTGGGATTTGTGTACTTATCATTAGCAACAAGTATCATCAAGATTGGGTGAAAAAATATTTGCTGGTATTTCGGAAACTCTTTATTTCTTAGAAACTTGGCAACCCCTCTCAATGAAAGTGCTTTTCCACAGAGTGTGCCTAGGGCTAATTGAAGAGGTAACAATCCATAGAGACAAAACTGAGAACTCCTTTATTTTGTCAAGTTTCAAAGAGCTACTACAAACCATGAAGGATTTAGAGTTCCAAATTCATCTATCTATTCAGGAGAGAACAGAGGGAAACCTAAATTTAAAAACTGCTACTGTAGGCGAAGCTTGAACCTAAAAGATCAAAATTTGGTGAGCCAAGTGGGATTTGTGTACTTATCATTAGCAACAAGTATCCTCAAGATTGGGTGAAAAATATTT
Organism: Callospermophilus lateralis; assembly: GCF_048772815.1. Lineage (NCBI taxonomy): Eukaryota > Metazoa > Chordata > Mammalia > Rodentia > Sciuridae > Callospermophilus > Callospermophilus lateralis. The sequence goes on along the minus strand of NW_027511722.1, from coordinate 20,412 downwards.
GCTGGTATTTCGGAAACTCTTTATTTCTTAGAAACTTGGCAACCCCTCTCAATGAAAGTGCTTTTCCACAGAGTGTGCCTAGGGCTAATTGAAGAGGTAACAATCCAAAGAGACAAAACTGAGAACTCGTTTATTTTGTCAAGTTTCAAAGAGCTACTACAAACCATGTTGGATTTAGAGTTCCAAATTCATCTATCTATACAGGAGAGAACAGAGGGAAACCTAAATATAAAAACTGCTACTGTAGACGAACTCTTCAACCTAGAAGAACAAAATTTGGTGAGCCAAGTGTGATTTGTGTACTGATCATTACCACCAAGTATCATCAAGATTGGGTGAAAAAATATTTGCTGGTATTTCGGAATCTTGTAATTTCTTACAAGCTTGGATACCCCTCTCAATGAAAGTGCTTTTCCACAGTCGGTGCCTAGGGCTACTTGAAGAGGAAACAAACCATAGAGTCAAAACTGAGAACTCCTTTATTTTGTCAAGTTTCAAAGAGCTAATAAAAACCATGTTGGATTTAGAGTTCCAAATTCATCTATCTATATAGGAGAGAACAGAGGGAAACCTAAATATAAAAACTGCTCCTGTAGACGAACGCTTCAACGTAGAAAAACAAAATTGGGTGAGCCAAGTGGGTTTTGTGTACTTATCATTACCACCAAGTATCATCAAGATTGGGTGAGAAAATATTTGCTGGTATTTTGGAAACTCGTTATTGCATAGAAGTTTGCCAACCCATCTCAATGAAACTGCTTCCTAATCTGTGCCTAGGGCTACTTGAAGAGGAAACAAACCATAGAGACAAAAGGGAGAACTCCTTTACTTTGTCAAGTTTCAAAGAGCTACTACAAACCATGTTGGATTTAGAGTTCCAAATTCATCTATCTATATAGGAGAGAACAGAGGGAAACCTAAATATAAAAACTGCTACTGTAGACGAACGCTTCAACCTAGAAGAACTAAATTTGGTGAGCCATGTGGGATTTGTGTACTGATCATTAACAACAAGTATCATCAAGATTGGGTGAAAAAATATTTGCTGGAATTTCGGAAACTCTTTATTTCTTAGAAGATTGGCAACCCCTCTCAATGAAAGTGCTTTTCCACAGTGTGTGCCTAGGGCTAATTGAAGAGGAAACAATCCATAGAGACAAAACTCAGAACTCCTTTATTTTGTCAAGTTTCAAAGAACTACTACAAACCATGTTGGATTTAGATTTCCAAATTCACCTACCTATATATGAGATAACAGAGTGAAACCTAAATATAAAAACTGCTACTGTAGACGAACGCTTCAACCTAGAAGAACAAAATTTGGTGAGCCAAGTGGGATCTGTGTACTGATTATTACCACCAAGTATCATGAAGATTGGGTGAAAAAATATTTGCTGGTATTTCGGAAACTCGTTATTTCTTAGAAGCTTGGCAACCCCTCTCAATGAAAGTGCTTTTCCACAGTCTGTGACTAGGGCAACTTGAAGAGGAAACAAACCGTAGAGACAAAACTGAGAACTCCTTTATTTTGCCAAGTTTCAAAAAGCTACTACAAACCATGTTGGATTTAGAGTTCCGAATTCATCTATCTATATATGAGAGAACAGAGTGAAACCAAAATAAAAACTGTGACTGTAGACGAACGCTTAAACCTAGAAGAACAAAATTTGGTGAGCCAAGTGGGATTTGTGTACTGATCATTACCACCAAGTATCATCAAGATTGGGTTAAAAAATATTTGCTGGTATTTTGGAAACTCGTTATTTCTTAGAAGCTTGGCAACCCATCTCAATGAAAGTGCTTCCACAGTCTGTGCCTAGGGCTACTTGAAGAGGACACAAACCATAGAGACAAAACTGAGAACTCCTTTATTTTGTCAAGTTTCAAAGAGCTACTATAATCCATGTTGGATTTAGAGTTCCAAATTCATCTATCTATATAGGAGAGAACAGAGGGAAACCTAAATATAAAAACTGCTATTGTAGACGAATGCTTCAACCTAGAAGAAAAAAATTTGGTGAGCCAAGTGGGATTTGTGTACTGATCATTAACACCAAGTATCATCAAGATTGGGTGAAAAAATATTTGCTGGTGTTTCGGAAACTTGTAATTTCTTAGAAGCTTGGCAACCACTCTCAATGAAAGTGCTTTTCCACAGTCTGTGCCTAGGGATACATGAAGAGGAAACAAACCATAGAGACAAAACTGAGAACTCCTTTATTTTGTCAAGTTTCATAGAGCTACTACAAACCATGTTGGATTTAGAGTTCCAAATTCATCTATCTATATAGGAGGGAACAGAGTGAAACCTAAATATAAAAACTGCTACTGTAGACGAACGCTTCAACCTAGAAGAACAAAATTTGGTGAGCCAAGTGGGATTTGTGTAATGATCATTAGCAAAAAGTATCATCAAGATTGGGTGAAAAAATATTTGCTGGTATTTCGAAAACTCGTAATTTCTTAGAAGCCTGGCAACCCCTCTCAATGAATGTGCTTTTCCACAGTGTGTGCCTAGGGTTAATTGAAGAGGAAACAATCCATAGATACAAAACTGAGAACTCCTTTATTTTATCAAGTTTCAAACAGCTACTACAAACCATGTTGGATTTAGAGTTCCAAATTCATCTATCTATACAGGAGAGAACATCGGGAAACCTAAATATAAAAACTGCTACTGTAGACGAACGCTTCAACCTAGAAGAACAAAATTTGGTGAGCAAGTGGTATTTGTGTACTGATCATTACCACAAAGTATCATCAAGATTGAGTGAAAAAATATTTGCTGGTATTTTGGAAACTCGTTATTTCTTAGAAGCTTGGCAACCCATCTCAATCAAAGTGCTTCCACAGTCTGTGCCTATTGCTACTTGAAGAGGAAACAAACTATAGAGACAAAACTGAGAACTCCTGTATTTTGTCAAGTTTCAAAGAGCTACTACAATCCATGTTGGATTTAGAGTTCCAAATTCATCTATCTATATAGGAGAGAACAGAGAGAAACCTGAATAAAAACTGCTACTGTAGACGAACGCTTCAAACTAGAAGATCAAAATTTGGTGAGCCAAGTGGGATTTGTGTACTTATCATTAGCAACAAGTATCATCAAGATTGGGTGAAAAATATTTGCTGGTATTTCGGAAACTTTTTATTTCTTAGAAACTTGGCAACCCCTCTCAATGAAAGTGCTTTTCCACAGAGTGTGCCTAGGGCTAATTGAAGAGGTAACAATCCAAAGAGACAAAACTGAGAACTCGTTTATTTTGTCAAGTTTCAAAGAGCTACTACAAACCATGTTGGATTTAGAGTTCCAAATTCATCTATCTATACAGGAGAGAACAGAGGGAAACCTAAATATAAAAACTGCTACTGTAGACGAACTCTTCAACCTAGAAGAACAAAATTTGGTGAGCCAAGTGTGATTTGTGTACTGATCATTACCACCAAGTATCATCAAGATTGGGTGAAAAAATATTTGCTGGTATTTCGGAAACTCGTAATTTCTTAGAAGCTTGGCAACCCCTCGCAATGAAAGTGCTTTTCCACAGTCTGTGACTAGGGCAACTTGAAGAGGAAACAAACCATAGAGACAAAACTGAGAACTCCTTTATTTTGTCAAGTTTCAAAAAGCTACTACAAACCATGTTGGATTTAGAGTTCCGAATTCATCTATCTATATATGAGAGAACAGAGTGAAACCAAAATAAAAACTGTGACTGTAGACGAACGCTTAAACCTAGAAGAACAAAATTTGGTGAGCCAAGTGGGATTTGTGTACTGATCATTACCACCAAGTATCATCAAGATTGGGTGAAAAAATATTTGCTGGTATTTTGGAAACTCGTTATTTCTTAGAAGCTTGGCAACCCATCTCAATGAAAGTGCTTCCACAGTCTGTGCCTAGGGCTACTTGAAGAGGACACAAACCATAGAGACAAAACTGAGAACTCCTTTATTTTGTCAAGTTTCAAAGAGCTACTATAATCCATGTTGGATTTAGAGTTCCAAATTCATCTATCTATATAGGAGAGAACAGAGGGAAACCTAAATATAAAAACTGCTATTGTAGACGAATGCTTCAACCTAGAAGAACAAAATTTGGTGAGCCAAGTGGGATTTGTGTACTGATCATTAATACCAAGTATCATCAAGATTGGGTGAAAAAATATTTGCTGGTGTTTCGGAAACTTGTAATTTCTTAAAAGCTTGGCAACTACTCTCAATGAAAGTGCTTTTCCACAGTCTGTGCCTAGGGATACATGAAGAGGAAACAAACCATAGAGACAAAACTGAGAACTCCTTTATTTTGTCAAGTTTCAAAGAGCTACTACAAACCATGATGGATTTAGATTTCCAAATTCATCTATCTATACATGAGAGAACAGAGTGAAACCTAAATATAAAAACTGCTACTGTAGACGAACGCTTCAACGTAGAAGAACAAAATTGGGTGAGCCCAGTGGGATTTGTGTAATGATAATTACCACCAAGTATCATAAAGATTGGGTGAAAAAATATTTGCTGGTATTTTGGAAACTCGTTATTTCTTTGAAGATTGGCAACCCCTCTCAATGAAAGTGCTTTTCCACAGTATGTGACTAGGGCTACTTGAAGAGGAAACAAACCATAGAGACAAAACTGAGAACTCCTTTATTTTGTCAAGTTTCAAAAAGCTACTACAAACCATGGTGGATTTAGAGTTCCAAATTTATCTATCTATATATGAGAGAACACAGTGAAACCTAAACATAAAAACTGCTACTGTAGACGAACGCTTCAACCTAGAAGAACAAAATTTGGTGAGCCAAGTGCGATTTGTGTACTGATCATTACCACCAAGTATCATAAAGATTGGGTGAAAAAATATTTGCTGGTATTTTGGAAACTCGTTATTTCTTTGAGGATTGGCAACCCCTCTCAATGAAAGTGCTTTTCCACAGTATGTGACTAGGGCTACTTGAAGAGGAAACAAACCATAGAGACAAAACTGAGAACTCCTTTATTTTGTCAAGTTTCAAAGAGCTACTACAATCCATGTTGGATTTAGAGTTCCAAATGCATCTATCTATATATGAGAGAACAGAGTGAAACCTAAATATAAAAACTGCTACTGTAGACGAACGCTTCAACCTAGAAGAACAAAATTTGTTGAGCCAATTCGGATTTGTGTACTGATCATTACCAACAAGATTCATAAAGTTTGGGTGAAAAAAATATTTGCTGGTATTTCGGAAACTCGTTATTTCTTAGAAGCTTGGCAACCCCTCTCAATGAAGGTGCTTTTCCACAGTCTGTGACTAGGGCTACTTGAAGAGGAAACAAACCAAAGAGACAAAACTGAGAACTCCTTTATTTTGTCAAGTTTCAAAGAGCTACTACAAACCATGTTGGATTTAGAGTTCCAAATTCATCTATCTATATAGGAGAGAACAGAGGGAAACCTAAATATAAAAACTGCTACTGTAGACGAACGCTTCAACCTAGAAGAACTAAATTTGGTGAGCCAAGTGGGATTTGTGTACTGATCATTAGCAACAAGTGTCATCAAGATTGAGTGAAAAAATATTTGCTGGTATTTCGGAAACTCCTTATTTCTTAGAAGCTTGGCAACCCCTCTCAATGAAAGTGCTTCCACAGTCTGTGCCTAGGGCTACTTGAAGAGGAAACAAACCATAGAGAGAAAACACAGAACTCCTTTATTTTCTCAAGTTTCAAAGAGCTACTACAAACCATGTTGGATTTAGAGATCCAAATTCATCTATCTATACAGGAAAGAACAGAGGAAAACCTAAATATAAAAACTGCTACTGTTGATGAACGCGTCAACCTAGAAGAACAAAATTTGGTGAGCCTAGTGGGATTTGTGTACTGATCATTACCACCAAGTATCATCAAGATTGGGTGAAAAAATATTTGCTGGTATTTTGGAAACTCGTAATTTCTTAGAACCTTGGCAACACCTCTCAATGAAAGTGCTTTTCCACAGTCTGTGACTAGGGCTACTTGAAGAGGAAACAAACCATAAAGACAAAACTGAGAACTCCTTTATTTTGTCAAGTTTCAAAAAGCTACTACAAACCATGTTGGATTTAGAGTTCCAAATTCATCTATCTATATATGACAGAACAGTGTGAAACCTAAATATAAAAACTGCTACTGTAGACGAACGCTTCAACCTAGAAGAACAAAATTTGGTGAGCCAAGTGGGATTTGTGTACTGATCATTACCACAAAGTATCATCAAGATTGAGTGAAAAAATATTTGCTGGTATTTTGGAAACTCGTTATTTCTTAGAAGCTTGGCAACCCATCTCAATGAAAGTGCTTCCACAGTCTGTGCCTATTGCTACTTGAAGAGGAAACAAACCATAGAGACAAAACTGAGAACTCCTGTATTTTGTCAAGTTTCAAAGAGCTACTACAATCCATGTTGGATTTAGAGTTCCAAATTCATCTATCTATATAGGAGAGAACAGAGAGAAACCTGAATAAAAACTGCTACTGTAGACGAACGCTTCAAACTAGAAGAACAAAATTTGGTGAGCCAAGTGGGATTTGTGTACTGATCATTAGCTATAAGTATCATCAAGATAGGGTGAAAAAATATTTTCTGGTATTTCGGAAACTCGTTATTTCTTAGAAGCTTGGCAACCCCTCTCAATGAAAGTGCTTTTCCACAGTCTGTGCCTAGGGCTACTTGAAGAGGAAACAATCCAGAAACAAAACTGAGAACTCCTTTATTTTGTCAAGTTTCAAAGAGCTACTACAAACCATGTTGGATTTAGAGTTCCAAATTCATCTATCTATACAGGAGAGAACAGAGTGAAACCTAAATATAAAAACTGCTACTGTAGAAGAACGCTTGAACATAGAAGAACAAAATATGGTGAGCCAAGTGGGATTTGTGTACTGATCATTACCACCAAGTATCATCAAGACTGGGTGAAAAAAATATTTGCTGGTATTTTGGAAACTCGTTATTTCTTAGAAGCTTGGCAACCCATCTCAATGAAAGTGCTTCCACAGTCTGTGCCTAGGGCTACTTGAAGAGGAAACAAACCATAGAGACAAAACTGAGAACTCCTTTATTTTGTCAAGTTTCAAAGAGCTACTACAATCCATGTTGGATTTAGAGTTCCAAATTCAACTATCTATATAGGAGAGAACAGAGAGAAACCTAAATATAAAAACTGCTACTGTAGACGAACGCTTCAACCTAGAAGAACAAAATTTGGTGAGCCAAGTGGGATTTCTGTACTGATCATTAGCAACAAGTATCATCAAGATTGGGTGAAAAAATATTTGCTGGTATTTTGGAAACTCTTTATTTCTTAGAAGCTTGGCAACCCATCTCAATGAAAGTGCTTTCCACAGTCTGTGCCTAGGGCTACTTGAAGAGGAAACAAACCATAGAGACAAAACTGAGAACTCCTTTATTTTGTCAAGTTTCAAAGAGCTACTTCAAACCATGTTGGCTTTAGAGTTCAAAATTCATCTATCTAAATAGGAGAGAACAGAGGGAAACCTAAATATATAAACTGCTACTGTAGACGAAAGTTTCAAACTAGAAGAACAAAATTTGGTGAACCAAGTGGGATTTGTGTACTGATCATTACCACCAAGTATCATCAAGATTGGGTGAAAAAATATTTGCTGGTATTTCGGAAACTCGATATTTCTTAGAAGCTTGGCAACCCCTCTCAATGAAAGTGGTTTTCCACAGTCTGTGCCTAGGGCTACTTGAAGAGGAAACAAACCACAGAGAGAAAACACAGAACTCCTTTATTTTGTCAAGTTTCAAAGAGCTACTACAAACCATGTTGGATTTAGAGTTCCAAATTCATCTATCTATATATGAGAGAACAGAGTGAAACCTAAATATAAAAACTGCTACTGTAAACGAACGCTTCAACCTAGAAGAACAAAAATTGGTGAGCCAAGTGGGATCTGTGTACTGATCATTAGCAACAAGTATCATCAAGATTGGGTGAAAAAATATTTGCTGGTATTTCGAAAACTCGTAATTTCTTAGAAGCCTGGCAACCCCTCTCAATGAATGTGCTTTTCCACAGTGTGTGCCTAGGGCTAATTGAAGAGGAAAAAAACCATAGAGACAAAACTGAGAACTCCTTTATTTTGTCAAGTTTCAAAGTGCTACTACAAACCATGTTGGATTTAGAGTTCCAAATTCATCTATCTATACAGGAGAGAACAGAGGGAAACCTAAATATAAAAACTGCTACTGTGGAGGAACGCTTCAACCTAGAAGAACAAAATTTGGTGAGCTAAGTGGGATTTGTGTACTGATCATTACCACCAGTATCATCAAGATTGGGTGAAAAAATATTTGCTGGTATTTCGGAAAATCGTAATTTCTTAGAAGCTTGGCAACCCCTCTCAATGAAAGTGCTTTTCCACAGTCTGTGCCTAGGGCTACTTGAAGAGGAAACAAACCATAGAGACAAAACTGAGAACTCATTTATTTTGTTAAGTTTCAAAGAGCTACTCAAACCATGTTAGATTTAGAGTTCAAAATTCATCTATCTAAATAGGAGAGAACAGAGGGAAACCTAATTATATAAACTGCTACTTTAGACGAAAGCTTCAAACTAGAAGAACAAAATTTGGTGAATCAAGTGGGATTGGTGTACTGATCATTACCACCAAGTATCATCAAGATTGGGTGAAAAAATATTTGCTGGTATTTCGGAAACTCGTTATTTCTTAGAAGCTTGGCAACCTCTCTCAATTAAAGTGCTTTTCCACAGTCTGTGCCTAGGGCTACTTGAAGAGGAAACAAACCATACAGACAAAACTGAGAACTCTTTTATTTTGTCAAGTTTCAAAGAGCTACTACAATCCATGTTGGATTTAGCGTTCCAAATTCATCTATCTATATAGGAGAGAACAGAGAGAAACCTAAATATAAAAACTGCTACTGTAGACGAACGCTCAACCTAGAAGAACAAAATTTGGTGAGCCAAGTTGGATTTGTGTACTGATCATTACCACGAAGTATCATCAAGATTGGGTGAAAAAATATTTGCTGGTGTTTCGGAAACTTGTAATTTCTTAAAAGCTTGGCAACTACTCTCAATGAAAGTGCTTTTCCACAGTCTGTGCCTAAGGATACATGCAGAGGAAACAAACCATAGAGACAAAACTGAGAACTCCTTTATTTTGTCAAGTTTCAAAGAGCTACTACAAACCATGATGGATTTAGAGTTCCAAATTCATCTACCTATACATGAGAGAACAGAGGGAAACCTAAATATAAAAACTGCTACTGTAGACGAACGCTTCAACCTAGAAGAACAAAATTGGGTGAGCCCAGTGGGATTTGTGTAATGATAATTACCACCAAGTATCATCAAGATTGGGTGAAAAAATATTTGCTGGTATTTCGGAAACTCGATATTTCTTAGAAGCTTGGCAACCCCTCTCAATGAAAGTGGTTTTCCACAGTCTGTGCCTAGGGCTACTTGAAGAGGAAACAAACCACAGAGACAAAACACAGAACTCCTTTATTTTGTCAAGTTTCAAAGAGCTACTACAAACCATGTTGGATTTAGAGTTCCAAATTCATCTATCTATATATGAGAGAACAGAGTGAAACCTAAATATAAAAACTGCTACTGTAAACGAACGCTTCAACCTAGAAGAACAAAAATTGGTGAGCCAAGTGGGATCTGTGTACTGATCATTAGCAACAAGTATCATCAAGATTGGGTGAAAAAATATTTGCTGGTATTTCGAAAACTCGTAATTTCTTAGAAGCCTGGCAACCCCTCTCAATGAATGTGCTTTTCCACAGTGTGTGCCTAGGGCTAATTGAAGAGGAAAAAAACCATAGAGACAAAACTGAGAACTCCTTTATTTTGTCAAGTTTCAAAGTGCTACTACAAACCATGTTGGATTTAGAGTTCCAAATTCATCTATCTATACAGGAGAGAACAGAGGGAAACCTAAATATAAAAACTGCTACTGTGGAGGAACGCTTCAACCTAGAAGAACAAAATTTGGTGAGCTAAGTGGGATTTGTGTACTGATCATTACCACCAGTATCATCAAGATTGGGTGAAAAAATATTTGCTGGTATTTCGGAAAATCGTAATTTCTTAGAAGCTTGGCAACCCCTCTCAATGAAAGTGCTTTTCCACAGTCTGTGCCTAGGGCTACTTGAAGAGGAAACAAACCATAGAGACAAAACTGAGAACTCATTTATTTTGTTAAGTTTCAAAGAGCTACTCAAACCATGTTAGATTTAGAGTTCAAAATTCATCTATCTAAATAGGAGAGAACAGAGGGAAACCTAATTATATAAACTGCTACTTTAGACGAAAGCTTCAAACTAGAAGAACAAAATTTGGTGAATCAAGTGGGATTGGTGTACTGATCATTACCACCAAGTATCATCAAGATTGGGTGAAAAAATATTTGCTGGTATTTCGGAAACTCGTTATTTCTTAGAAGCTTGGCAACCTCTCTCAATTAAAGTGCTTTTCCACAGTCTGTGCCTAGGGCTACTTGAAGAGGAAACAAACCATACAGACAAAACTGAGAACTCTTTTATTTTGTCAAGTTTCAAAGAGCTACTACAATCCATGTTGGATTTAGCGTTCCAAATTCATCTATCTATATAGGAGAGAACAGAGAGAAACCTAAATATAAAAACTGCTACTGTAGACGAACGCTCAACCTAGAAGAACAAAATTTGGTGAGCCAAGTTGGATTTGTGTACTGATCATTACCACGAAGTATCATCAAGATTGGGTGAAAAAATATTTGCTGGTGTTTCGGAAACTTGTAATTTCTTAAAAGCTTGGCAACTACTCTCAATGAAAGTGCTTTTCCACAGTCTGTGCCTAAGGATACATGCAGAGGAAACAAACCATAGAGACAAAACTGAGAACTCCTTTATTTTGTCAAGTTTCAAAGAGCTACTACAAACCATGATGGATTTAGAGTTCCAAATTCATCTACCTATACATGAGAGAACAGAGGGAAACCTAAATATAAAAACTGCTACTGTAGACGAACGCTTCAACCTAGAAGAACAAAATTGGGTGAGCCCAGTGGGATTTGTGTAATGATAATTACCACCAAGTATCATAAAGATTGGGTGAAAAAATATTTGCTGGTATTTTGGAAACTCGTTATTTCTTTGAAGATTGGCAACCCCTCTCAATGAAAGTGCTTTTCCACAGTATGTGACTAGGGCTACTTGAAGAGGAAACAAACCATAGAGACAAAACTGAGAACTCCTTTATTTTGTCAAGTTTCAAAAAGCTACTACAAACCATGGTGGATTTAGAGTTCCAAATTCATCTATCTATATATGAGAGAACAGAGTGAAACCTAAACATAAAAACTGCTACTGTAGACGAACGCTTCAACCTAGAAGAACAAAATTTGGTGAGCCAAGTGGGATTTGTGTACTGATCATTACCACCAAGTATCATCAAGATTGGGTGAAAAAATATTTGCTGGTATTTTGGAAACTCGTTATTTCTTAGAAGCTTGGCAACCCATCTCAATGAATGTGCTTCCACAGTCTGTGCCTAGGGCTACTTGAAGAGGAAACAAACCATAGAGACAAAACTGAGAACTCCTTTATTTTGTCAAGTTTCAAAGAGCTACTACAATCCATGTTGGATTTAGAGTTCCAAATTCATCTATCTATATATGAGAGAACAGAGTGAAACCTAAATATAAAAACTGCTACTGTAGACGAACGCTTCAACCTAGAAGAACAAAATTTGTTGAGCCAATTCGGACTTGTGTACTGATCATTACCAACAAGATTCATAAAGTTTGGGTGAAAAAAATATTTGCTGGTATTTCGGAAACTCGTTATTTCTTAGAAGCTTGGCAACCCCTCTCAATGAAGGTGCTTTTCCACAGTCTGTGACTAGGGCTACTTGAAGAGGAAACAAACCAAAGAGACAAAACTGAGAACTCCTTTATTTTGTCAAGATTCAAAGAGCTACTACAAACCATGTTGGATTTAGAGTTCCAAATTCATCTATCTATATAGGAGAGAACAGAGGGAAACCTAAATATAAAAACTGCTAGTGTAGACGAACGCTTCAACCTAGAAGAAGTAAATTTGGTGAGCCAAGTGGGATTTGTGTACTGATCATTAGCAACAAGTGTCATCAAGATTGGGTGAAAAAATATTTGCTGGTATTTCGGAAACTCGTTATTTCTTAGAAGCTTGTCAACCCCTCTCAATGAAAGTGCTTCCACAGTCTGTGCCTAGGGCTACTTGAAGAGGAAACAAACCATAGAGAGAAAGCACAGAACTCCTTTATTTTCTCAAGTTTCAAAGAGCTACTACAAACCATGTTGGATTTAGAGATCCAAATTCATCTATCTATACAGGAAAGAACAGAGGGAAACCTAAATATAAAAACTGCTACTGTTGATGAACGCGTCAACCTAGAAGAACAAAATTTGGTGAGCCTAGTGGGATTTGTGTACTGATCATTACCACCAAGTATCATCAAGATTGGGTGAAAAAATATTTGCTGGTATTTCGGAAACTCGTAATTTCTTACAAACTTGGCAACCCCTCTCAATGAAAGTGCTTTTCCACAGTCTGTGACTAGGGCTACTTGAAGAGGAAACAAACCATAGAGACAAAACTGAGAACTCCTTTATTTTGTCAAGTTTCAAAAAGCTACTACAAACCATGTTGGATTTAGAGTTCCAAATTCATCTATCTATATATGACAGAACAGTGTGAAACCTAAATATAAAAACTGCTACTGTAGACGAACGCTTCAACCTAGAAGAACAAAATTTGGTGAGCCAAGTGGGATTTGTGTACTGATCATTACCACAAAGTATCATCAAGATTGAGTGAAAAAATATTTGCTGGCATTTTGGAAACTCGTTATTTCTTAGAAGCTTGGCAACCCATCTCAATGAAAGTGCTTCCACAGTCTGTGCCTATTGCTACTTGAAGAGAAAACAAACCATAGAGACAAAACTGAGAACTCCTGTATTTTGTCAAGTTTCAAAGAGCTACTACAATCCATGTTGGATTTAGAGTTCCAAATTCATCTATCTATATAGGAGAGAACAGAGAGAAACCTGAATAAAAACTGCTACTGTAGACGAACGCTTCAAACTAGAAGAACAAAATTTGGTGAGCCAAGTGGGATGTGTACTGATCATTAGCTACAAGTATCATCAAGATAGGGTGAAAAAATATTTTCTGGTATTTCGGAAACTCGTTATTTCTTAGAAGCTTGGCAACCCCTCTCAATGAAAGTGCTTTTCCACAGTCTGTGCCTAGGGCTACTTGAAGAGGAAACAATGCAGAAACAAAACTGAGAACTCCTTTATTTTGTCAAGTTTCAAAGAGCTACTACAAACCATGTTGGATTTAGAGTTCCAAATTCAACTATCTATATAGGAGAGAACAGAGAGAAACCGAAATATAAAAACTGCTACTGTAGACGAACGCTTCAACGTAGAAGAACAAAATTTGGTGAGCCAAGTGGGATTTCTGTACTGATCATTAGCAACAAGTATCATCAAGATTGGGTGAAAAAATATTTGCTGGTATTTTGGAAACTCGTTATTTCTTAGAAGCTTGGCAACCCATCTCAATGAAAGTGCTTTCCACAGTCTGTGCCTAGGGCTACTTGAAGAGGAAACAAACCATAGAGACAAAACTGAGAACTCCTTTATTTTGTCAAGTTTCAAAGAGCTACTTCAAACCATGTTGGCTTTAGAGTTCAAAATTCATCTATCTAAATAGGAGAGAACAGAGGGAAACCTAAATATATAAACTGCTACTGTAGATGAAAGTTTCAAACTAGAAGAACAAAATTTGGTGAACCAAGTGGGATTTGTGTACTGATCATTACCACCAAGTATCATCAAGATTGGGTGAAAAAATATTTGCTGGTATTTCGGAAACTCGATATTTCTTAGAAGCTTGGCAAACCCTCTCAATGAAAGTGGTTTTCCACAGTCTGTGCCTAGGGCTACTTGAAGAGGAAACAAACCACAGAGACAAAACACAGAACTCCTTTATTTTGTCAAGTTTCAAAGAGCTACTACAAACCATGTTGGATTTAGAGTTCCAAATTCATCTATCTATATATGAGAGAACAGAGTGAAACCTAAATATAAAAACTGCTACTGTAAACGAACGCTTCAACCTAGAAGAACAAAAATTGGTGAGCCAAGTGGGATCTGTGTACTGATCATTAGCAACAAGTATCATCAAGATTGGGTGAAAAAATATTTGCTGGTATTTCGAAAACTCGTAATTTCTTAGAAGCCTGGCAACCCCTCTCAATGAATGTGCTTTTCCACAGTGTGTGCCTAGGGCTAATTGAAGAGGAAAAAAACCATAGAGACAAAACTGAGAACTCCTTTATTTTGTCAAGTTTCAAAGTGCTACTACAAACCATGTTGGATTTAGAGTTCCAAATTCATCTATCTATACAGGAGAGAACAGAGGGAAACCTAAATATAAAAACTGCTACTGTGGAGGAACGCTTCAACCTAGAAGAACAAAATTTGGTGAGCTAAGTGGGATTTGTGTACTGATCATTACCACCAGTATCATCAAGATTGGGTGAAAAAATATTTGCTGGTATTTCGGAAAATCGTAATTTCTTAGAAGCTTGGCAACCCGTCTCAATGAAAGTGCTTTTCCACAGTCTGTGCCTAGGGCTACTTGAAGAGGAAACAAACCATAGAGACAAAACTGAGAACTCATTTATTTTGTTAAGTTTCAAAGAGCTACTCAAACCATGTTAGATTTAGAGTTCAAAATTCATCTATCTAAATAGGAGAGAACAGAGGGAAACCTAAATATATAAACTGCTACTTTAGACGAAAGCTTCAAACTAGAAGAACAAAATTTGGTGAACCAAGTGGGATTGGTGTACTGATCATTACCACCAAGTATCATCAAGATTGGGAGAAAAAATATTTGCTGGTATTTCGGAAACTCGTTATTTCTTAGAAGCTTGGCAACCCCTCTCAATGAAAGTGCTTTTCCACAGTCTGTGCCTAGGGCTACTTGAAGAGGAAACAAACCATACAGACAAAACTGAGAACTCTTTTATTTTGTCAAGTTTCAAAGAGCTACTACAATCCATGTTGGATTTAGAGTTCCAAATTCATCTATCTATATAGGAGAGAACAGAGAGAAACCTAAATATAAAAACTGCTACTGTAGAAGATGCTTGAACATAGAAGAACAAAATATGGTGAGCCAAGTTGGATTTGTGTACTGATCATTACCACGAAGTATCATCAAGATTGGGTGAAAAATATTTGCTGGTATTTCGGAAACTCGTTATTTCTTAGAAGCTTGGCAACCCCTCTCAATGAAAGTGCTTTTCCACAGTCTGTGCCTAGGGCTACTTGAAGAGGAAACAATCCAGAAACAAAACTGAGAACTCTTTATTTTGTCAAGTTTCAAAGAGCTACTACAAACCATGTTGGATTTAGAGTTCCAAATTCATCTATCTATACAGGAGAGAACAGAGTGAAACCTAAATATAAAAACTGCTACTGTAGAAGAACGCTTGAACATAGAAGAACAAAATATGGTGAGCCAAGTGGGATTTGTGTACTGATCATTACCACCAAGTATCATCAAGACTGGGTGAAAAAAATATTTGCTGGTATTTTGGAAACTCGTTATTTCTTAGAAGCTTGGCAACCCATCTCAATGAAAGTGCTTCCACAGTCTGTGCCTAGGGCTACTTGAAGAGGAAACAAACCATAGAGACAAAACTGAGAACTCCTTTATTTTGTCAAGTTTCAAAGAGCTACTACAATCCTTGTTGGATTTAGAGTTCCAAATTCAACTATCTATATAGGAGAGAACAGAGAGAAACCTAAATATAAAAACTGCTACTGTAGACGAACGCTTCAACCTAGAAGAACAAAATTTGGTGAGCCAAGTGGGATTTCTGTACTGATCATTAGCAACAAGTATCATCAAGATTGGGTGAAAAAATATTTGCTGGTATTTTGGAAACTCGTTATTTCTTAGAAGCTTGGCAACCCATCTCAATGAAAGTGCTTTCCACAGTCTGTGCCTAGGGCTACTTGAAGAGGAAACAAACCATGGAGACAAAACTGAGAACTCCTTTATTTTGTCAAGTTTCAAAGAGCTACTTCAAACCATGTTGGCTTTAGAGTTCAAAATTCATCCATCAAAATAGGAGAGAACAGAGGGAAACCTAAATATATAAACTGCTACTGTAGACGAAAGTTTCAAACTAGAAGAACAAAATTTGGTGAACCAAGTGGGATTTGTGTACTGATCATTACCACCAGGTATCATCAAGATTGGGTGACAAAATATTTGCTGGTATTTCGGATACTCGATATTTCTTAGAAGCTTGGCAACCCCTCTCAATGAAAGTGGTTTTCCACAGTCTGTGCCTAGGGCTACTTGAAGAGGAAACAAACCACAGAGACAAAACACAGAACTCCTTTATTTTGTCAAGTTTCAAAGAGATACTACAAACCATGTTGGATTTAGAGTTCCAAATTCATCTATCTATATATGAGACAACAGAGTGAAACCTAAATATAAAAACTGCTACTGTAAACGAACGCTTCAACCTATAAGAACAAAAATTGGTGAGCCAAGTGGGATCTGTGTACTGATCATTAGCAACAAGTATCATCAAGATTGGGTGAAAAAATATTTGCTGGTATTTCGAAAACTCGTAATTTCTTAGAAGCCTGGCAACCCCTCTCAATGAATGTGCTTTTCCACAGTGTGTGCCTAGGGCTAATTGAAGAGGAAACAATCCATAGATACAAAACTGAGAACTCCTTTATTTTCTCAAGTTTCAAACAGCTACTACAAACCATGTTGGATTTAGAGTTCCAAATTCATCTATCTATACAGGAGAGAACAGAGGGAAACCTAAATATAAAAACTGCTACTGTAGACGAACGCTTCAACCTAGAAGAACAAAATTTGGTGAGCAAGTGGGATTTGTGTACTGATCATTACCACAAAGTATCATCAAGATTGAGTGAAAAAATATTTGCTGGTATTTTGGAAACTCGTTATTTCTTAGAAGCTTGGCAACCCATCTCAATGAAAGTGCTTCCACAGTCTGTGCCTATTGCTCCTTGAAGAGGAAACAAACTATAGAGACAAAACTGAGAACTCCTATATTTTGTCAGGTTTCAAAGAGCTACTACAATCCATGTTGGATTTAGAGTTCCAAATTCATCTATCTATATAGGAGAGAAAAGAGAGAAACCTGAATAAAAACTGCTACTGTAGACGAACGCTTCAAACTAGAAGATCAAAATTTGGTGAGCCAAGTGGGATTTGTGTACTTATCATTAGCAACAAGTATCATCAAGATTGGGTGAAAAAATATTTGCTGGTGTTTGGAAACTCTTTATTTCTTAGAAACTTGGCAACCCCTCTCAATGAAAGTGCTTTTCCACAGAGTGTGCCTAGGGCTAATTGAAGAGGTAACAATCCGTAGAGACAAAACTGAGAACTTGTATATTTTGTCAAGTTTCAAAGAGCTACTACAAACCATGAAGGATTTAGAGTTCCAAATTCATCTATCTATACAGGAGAGAACAGAGGGAAACCTAAATTTAAAAACTGCTACTGTAGGCGAAGCTTCAACCTAAAAGATCAAAATTTGGTGAGCCAAGTGGGATTTGTGTACTTATCATTAGCAACAAGTATCATCAAGATTGGGTGAAAAATATTTGCTGGTATTTCGGAAACTCTTTATTTCTTAGAAACTTGGCAACCCCTCTCAATGAAAGTGCTTTTCCACAGAGTGTGCCTAGGGCTAATTGAAGAGGTAACAATCCAAAGAGACAAAACTGAGAACTCGTTTATTTTGTCAAGTTTCAAAGAGCTACTACAAACCATGTTGGATTTAGAGTTCCAAATTCATCTATCTATACAGGAGAGAACAGAGGGAAACCTAAATATAAAAACTGCTACTGTAGACGAACTCTTCAACCTAGAATAACAAAATTTGGTGAGCCAAGTGGGATTTGTGTACTGATCATTACCACCAAGTATCATCAAGATTGGGTGAAAAAAATATTTGCTGGTATTTCGGAAACTCGTAATTTCTTAGAAGCTTGGCAACCCCTCTCAATGAAAGTGCTTTTCCACATTCTGTGACTAGGGCAACTTGAAGAGGAAACAAACCATAGAGACAAAACTGAGAACTCCTTTATTTTGCCAAGTTTCAAAAAGCTACTACAAACCATGTTGGATTTAGAGTTCCAAATTCATCTATCTATATATGAGAGAACAGAGTGAAACCAAAATAAAAACTGTGACTGTAGACGAACGCTTAAACCTAGAAGAACAAAATTTGGTGAGCCAAGTGGGATTTGTGTACTGATCATTACCACCAAGTATCATCAAGATTGGGGTGAAAAAATATTTGCTGGTATTTTGGAAACTCGTTATTTCTTAGAAGCTTGGCAACCCATCTCAATGAAAGTGCTTCCACAGTCTGTGCGTAGGGCTACTTGAAGAGGACACAAACCATAGAGACAAAACTGAGAACTCCTTTATTTTGTCAAGTTTCAAAGAGCTACTATAATCCATGTTGGATTTAGAGTTCCAAATTCATCTATCTATATAGGAGAGAACAGAGGGAAACCTAAATATAAAAACTGCTATTGTAGACGAATGCTTCAACCTAGAAGAAAAAAATTTGGTGAGCCAAGTGGGATTTGTGTACTGATCATTAACACCAAGTATCATCAAGATTGGGTGAAAAAATATTTGCTGGTGTTTCGGAAACTTGTAATTTCTTAGAAGCTTGGCAACCACTCTCAATGAAAGTGCTTTTCCACAGTCTGTGCCTAGGGATACATGAAGAGGAAACAAACCATAGAGACAAAACTGAGAACTCCTTTATTTTGTCAAGTTTCAAAGAGCTACTACAAACCATGATGGATTTAGAGTTCCAAATTCATCTATCTATACATGAGAGAACAGAGGGAAACCTAAATATAAAAACTGCTTTTGTAGACGAATGCTTCAACGTAGAAGAACAAAATTGGGTGAGCCCAGTGGGATTTGTGTAATGATAATTACCACCAAGTATCATAAAGATTGGGTGAAAAAATATTTGCTGGTATTTTGGAAACTCGTTATTTCTTTGAAGATTGGCAACCCCTCTCAATGAAAGTGCTTTTCCACAGTATGTGACTAGGGCTACTTGAAGAGGAAACAAACCATAGAGACAAAACTGAGAACTCCTTTATTTTGTCAAGTTTCAAAAAGCTACTACAAACCATGGTGGATTTAGAGTTCCAAACTCATCTATCTATATATGAGAGAACAGAGTGAAACCTAAACATAAAAACTGCTACTGTAGACGAACGCTTCAACCTAGAAGAACAAAATTTGGTGAGCCAAGTGGGATGTGTGTACTGATCATTACCACCAAGTATCATCAAGATTGGGTGAAAAAATATTTGCTGGTATTTTGGAAACTCGTTATTTCTTAGAAGCTTGGCAACCCATCTCAATGAATGTGCTTCCACAGTCTGTGCCTAGGGCTACTTGAAGAGGACACAAACCATAGAGACAAAACTGAGAACTCCTTTATTTTGTCAAGTTTCAAAGAGCTACTATAATCCATGTTGGATTTAGAGTTCCAAATTCATCTATCTATATAGGAGAGAACAGAGGGAAACCTAAATATAAAAACTGCTATTGTAGACGAATGCTTCAACCTAGAAGAAAAAAATTTGGTGAGCCAAGTGGGATTTGTGTACTGATCATTAACACCAAGTATCATCAAGATTGGGTGAAAAAATATTTGCTGGTGTTTCGGAAACTTGTAATTTCTTAGAAGCTTGGCAACCACTCTCAATGAAAGTGCTTTTCCACAGTCTGTGCCTAGGGATACATGAAGAGGAAACAAACCATAGAGACAAAACTGAGAACTCCTTTATTTTGTCAAGTTTCAAAGAGCTACTACAAACCATGATGGATTTAGAGTTCCAAATTCATCTATCTATACATGAGAGAACAGAGGGAAACCTAAATATAAAAACTGCTACTGTAGGCGAAGCTTCAAACTAAAAGATCAAAATTTGGTGAGCCAAGTGGGATTTGTGTACTGATCATTACCACCAAGTATCATCAAGATTGGGTGAAAAAATATTTGCTGGTATTTCGGAAACTCGTAATTTCTTAGAAGCTTGGCAACCCCTCTCAATGAAAGTGCTTTCCCACAGTCTGAATAGGGCAACTTGAAGAGGAAACAAACCATAGAGACAAAACTGAGAACTCCTTTATTTTGTCAAGTTTCAAAGTGCTACTACAAACCATGTTGGATTTAGAGTTCCAAATTCATCTATCTATACAGGAGAGAACAGAGGGAAACCTAAATATAAAAACTG